>NC_056741.1:570000172-570010172 GCF_019279795.1 Protopterus annectens | reverse complement strand
CTTAGGCAGATTTTTATTTAGAGCCTCTGAGTATGTTTTTGTGTGTTTATGTGCTTGGTTTGCTGTCGTTGTAGGTCTATGTGAGACTGGAATTGTAGTGAGTGTGGTTTCCTTCTCCTCCTGACTGGTTACGCCAGTACTGAGTTGAGAGAGCTTATCCTCCAGTTTGGTTATATGGTTGCATCTCTCACATGTGTTGGAATTTGTTGGGAGGAGGAGAGGGTTGTCTGTGTACATGGGGCAGTTGTAAAATTGCCTCAAGATTCCCAGATTCACCAGCTGGACCGGAGAGTAGATTGACAACTGACCTTTGGACATGCTAGAATAGTATTGGGAATTCCTTTATAATTGAAAAAAGGGCCAATGGGGAACAAGGTACTCAAGGGGAGTTTGTGAGGGTGTAGTGCTTTTAATTTCTTAATGCTGACTTAGTGAGCAAGTGCCAGGTAACTTAAATACAATGTGTTACAGGTACCTTAAATGTAAAAATGACAAACAGTAACTTTCTTTCAAGTGAAACAAGGAAATAAGTACAGTAAGCAATGCAGATATCACTAGGGATCCACAGAAGCGCTGAAAAGCCGTGTTTTAGGTGAAATTAGCATTTCAGGGAAATAAGCAAACAAACAACAAGCATACAAACAAAGCTAGATTCAGCAGGCCTGGATCTAGTCTATGCTACAGCAAACAAGGAGTACCAATTTCAGTAAGAAACAGTTTAAATATGCAGGCACTATAAGCCTTTAACCAGAAATTCCCAGCTCAGAAGGGCAGAGTCCAGCCTCTCCTCCCACAAGAGTGCAGACCACAAACCTTCTTAATGTAAAATAACTGGCCTGAAGCCCAAGTGCTTAAACCACAACTAATACACTTTTTAGAATAACAGACACTGAGCCCTCAATCAGCAGTTTCCAACTTAGAAGGATGTAAGCTACCTGTCCTGCCACCAGAGTGCAGGCCACAAACCTTCTTAATGTAAAACAACTGGTCTGAAGCCCAAGTGCTTAAACTAAAAGGCTTAGAATGAGTTACACCAAGCAGTAATAAATACAATTGAGTACTTTTAAGATGACACAAAAGCAAAATAAAGTAGGAAGAAACACAAATACAGTAAAAGCAGATACATTTTTTTTTTAAGTGGAAAGAGAGAAAGGAAAGAGAGAAAGGAGTAGCAGAAACTAAGCTGATTGGCCTTCTCAAATGTTTTCCCTGTACCGGGTAGAATGAGGTAATGACACTAGACTGGGAGGAGGGTCCCAGATCAAATTTACACTAGGGGCGAGCAACTGCAAAGCCACCAACTATAAAAACATTATACCAACAAGGAGGGAGGGTGGGAAACAAACTGCAGAAATGTTTCCCACACCTGAAAAGCAGCAGTGAGCCTTTAAATGAAAGTTTTAAACAGCTAAAGGAGCCTCTAGAAAAAAGAGTTTAACTGCAACAAGTTATTACAAACAAACAGCCCAACAGATGCTTAATAAAAGTGGACAATTTCCAGTTAATACCTCACACACAGTGAAACTAGCTAGAAAAATACACAGTACACAAAGTGCTGTAAATAACAAAGAAATAAAGAACAAAATAAACAAAAAACAGGATACTTAATGTTATATATTATAGCTCAGAGTTTCCTCAGTGTCCTTCCTTCGATCAAGCTCAGTGTGAAATGGCAGAATACTCACAAATGAACTTCTTAGGTAACAGAAAGTTGAAACCTGAGACAGTTTATATATATATATATCTATCTATATATATATATATATATATATATATATATATATATATATATATATATATATATATATATATATATATATATATATACACACACACAGACGTGTATGTGTACATATATACAAACACACACACACATATATATAGATATATGTGTGTGTGTGTGTGTGTGTGTGTGTGTGTGTGTGTGTGTGTGTGTGTGTGTGTGTGTGTGTATATATATATATATATATATATATATATATATATATATATATATATGTGTGTAAATATATACATACAGTTCCCCTACTGTTGAATGACGTGCTGCATGATATGTTTGAGAACACATCACACATATGTGCAACTCAGATGGCTTACTGGTAAATTGATGCGGCTATGGTGTGCAGGGTCCTGGGTTACACATTTGCAAGGGCTGATAATGTATTTCCTGGCCAAAACAAGGGCTGTTGGATACAGAGTGATTAAGGCACCCATAAGCAGTTGTAAGTGGGTGCAAAATGGACAGTTTTATATGGTGTGACATTTGTGTTGGTAACAGATTGCCCTTTTTGTGTTAAGGTGAGTGTGGGATGTTAGGGAAGGATAGTAGGTATATATGGGGAGGTAGGTTGGTTCAGAAGACAGACATGACAGACAAGACAGCATACAAGGGCAGTAAATGACACATGTGGTGGGTAAACACCTTGGACAGGGAGGGGTGTTTGTAAATTGGAAGCCCATGACCCCCAAATAGAAACAGTGGGACTGAGGTCCCCACCCATGGGCAGTCACTGCTGCACCTTCATTGCCCTGAAGATGACTGTGCTGGGGGATGAGCAGGAGGGGCAAGCTGAACCTCTATGTGTGTCACGAGGGTCTCAAGGTGGTGTAGCAGATCCCACAATTCTCTGCAGAGCTCCCTATGCACCAGACCCTGGATCTGACTTCAGGTTACAGGATCATGTCTGTGCACACTCCCGGGGGGGCTGGCCCCATCCCCAAAGGTGGTTCCACCTGAAGGTAGTGCAGGACCTGCAGATGATGAGGTCCAGGGTTGGGTCTCAGACGTGCTGTGCCTGGTGCCATGGCCAGATGAGGTAGGAGAGGTGGTTCTGCTGGGAACAGCGTCACAAATGTGCTATTGTGTTGCAGTTTTAGAACACATGTAGGTATTAATAGTCAACATAATCCAGGATTAATAATAACAGCATGCATACATACTCCCAGTAAACCAAAACACCAAATATGGAACAGTTGCATAGCAAACAGAACACATGCATATCTGGAACCACATTGTACAATGGCATGCATGTTACATTGTTAGCAACAGGCCACCAATGACAGTGTGTCAACATGGAACATGAATAGAAACACATTTCAGTATTTGTTGCACAATAGGATATATGTCCCAACAGTGGGTTTGGTGTAAACATAGAATAAAATAACTCTTCCACGTATGGCAACTGCATGGCCTCCAAATGGATAAGTCCAGTTCAAAAAAACACAAAGGCCAGCAGACTGTAGTATGGTAACGCTTTATTAAAGCATGTATAAATAAAGCACTAACAAATTGGTTTCAGCTAAACAAGTTAAACAGCCTTCATCAGTGTTAAATCAAAAAGCCACTAAAATCCATTGCCATTATATACTACCAAGGGGAAGCAAAATTCATTTTCATTGGTTGTTCAAAAATTCTCATTAAGACCCAGTGGAAAGTGACCCCCTCCAAATGAATAATCCATTTCTTTTATTTTGTATTTAATATTGAATGCCACCCAGCTTTATTTGTTCTATTCCCCACAATCCTCTCTATAATAATGAATCTAAAACTTGCATTCTTGTGTGCCATTGAGTGTTTATACAAAGCATTACTTGCTTTTTGGTCTTAAGGTCACTGCAATGTTCAGATATATGTAGTCTCAAGGGTCTAGAAGTATGTCCTATATAAAAGGCCGAGCAGGCAAACCCGAGGCAAAGCCACATGTATATGTGAACAATTAATTTCTTAACAGATATAAAAATAATGTAGAATCAAACCATGATCCCAAAATATATCCCTGCCTGCTCGCAACCCAGTATGTCTCCCTTTTATAAATAGCACTTATGTACGCTATGACACAACAAACATGACTGACGACTTCGTTAAGTTGCACAAACAGAACCACTCTGCTAATTAAGTTTCCCTAAGAAAGGCCAAACCTGTGTATAATAAGCCAAAAAGCTTTCTGTTGAGCCCCAGAACAAAATATGCCATAGACTCATTGTCCAACCAAATAGTCTGACTCAGGATAGTAATCTGACAAGAAATAATTACAAAAGTGCCAGCAGAGTCAAAAGAAGTTCTGAAAATGAAACAAAAAGTTTTGAAATATTTCTAATTATGCCTTCATTGAAATAAAGACACCAAACCAGAGCCCGAGCCCAATGGACTAAAATCCTAGTACGTTTGGGTCTACGCCAACCCAGCAAATAGACGTGTGTGATATAGACCAAATCCGCAGTATAATAGAATCCATAAGAACACAATTCCGTACTTCAGAAAAATGAAAATTGCAGCACACACGATCCACAACGTCATCTAATAATCCACAGGTGCAGAGTGAACATATGTGAAGTCGCTGGAAGTAGCAAGTGTCAAATGAGCAAAATAAGCAGCACAAACATAGATGTGCAGCATACCACAGACCAACAGCAAGGGAAAACCACCATTATAGAATAAAAGAACCATTGCAAATACAGCAACTGCATGGCCTCAAAAAGGATAAGCCCAGTTCAAAAAAGCACAAAGGCCAGCAGACTGTGGTATGGCAATGCTTTATTAAAACATGTATAAATAGAGCAGTAAATATAGGTGTGATGGTGTGGGTGGCACAGCCCTACACTTTGGAGGGTGTGAGGTGGTGTAGAGCCACACACAGTGTGAGTGACAACTATTTAACCTGTTAACATACACTGTACAGTATTACAGCAGAATAAGCATGGCGATACACACAACAAAAACCTCAATGAGGGCCGCTGTTTCCACAACATCGACAGCCAACTATATATACCAACTCCAGCATCACTGTACAGCTATACAGTGAGGAAGAGGGCATTTACACATCTACTACTATTTTTGATGGAATGAATTTCCTTGACATAACTCCTTTGAAATGTTAGCATTTGCCAGTCAGTTCTCAGACAGATGACCTTCTGGGACATGTATATTCTGCAAACTGAAGCAGATCCCTTCAGATACATACACACTTACTTGGCAACACTGAGAGTAGAACCCCTACCTAGGTACTTATTGCTACTAAGGTGTTTGGCCTTAATTGGACACACCACACAACTTTTAGAATGGGGTGTGTCCCTGAGTCTCTTGTTAAGTGAGAAACATCACCAGGCCTTGTACAGTATGGTAATAGGGATGTACTGGGTGTTAATGGACAATACATAGCATACCATACTGTCATATACACATTGACAAACACATAACAGTCATAGACACATCAGAGAGACCTGGGTTTATCAGTGCTAACTACTTTGTCAGTGAGTCCATTCTGATACAGATAATTTGCATACAGCATATGCATCATTGGGCTGGATAGTGTACTCAGTTACCTGTATGGTTGATGGTGACAGTGGTCCTCATACAGTGAACCTTGGGACATGTACTTGGGGTACCATGGTGTAAAGACAGTATACCCAGCACCCACACCCCACATTTGTATATTTTACTCACTGAAACCCATGATAATACTCTTACATACCCACAATCACACATTGACCAGGACTGCAATACAACCCCTTGTCTATATCATCAGTGCTACTACAGGGATATACATTTATTGCACATGCCTCAGGGATAGTAGGGTGATAGTTTTTCATGGCTCTCATAATGTCAACAACATCACTATACCTTATACTGTATGGCCAGGTGTATTGTATTTGGAGAATGTGGCCTCAGAATGCTGTATCCTACAAATATACACACATGTACACATACACACACTTGCCAGGACTCAGAGGGTAACCCATTCCTATCTAGCCATTTGTACAACAGTGTTGTGCTGGTACTGCAAGCTCCAGGTAGCCCATAGGGTGAAGAGTGTAACAAGGAACACTTAATGTCCATTACAGCAGCAGCCATTTCTAACTATGGCAATGGGAGGTGTAGTGTGTGTGAGAAGGTCCTCAGGTTATTATCAACTGCAGATTTAGAAACACACAGACACTGTTATTCTCAGCAATGCACACTGACACATTTGTCAGTACTGGGGCCCATAGGTGCAGGTGTCCGTAGGTGTGTACCAGGATATTGTCCATGAAGAGATGAGAAGAGTAGGGGATGTGGGTACAGTGGTATCATACCACCTGGCATTTGTCAGCAGGCCATCTATCAACTGATGCCACGTGAGTGATCCTCAGGGTAACAGTTATATGCAACATCCAATCATCTGGTTTTCTCTTGCAGAGAGCCAGTATGGTGTTCAAATTGACATGTATGCAACATATATTACATTACATGGCCAGTGTCTGGGTTGGAGACCTGTACCCAAGCATGTTCTGTTGACTGTGGTAGTCTAGTTGAGGTATCCATGGCATGTGGTGCATACAGGGTGGGGATTCCTAGCTGTTGCATTCACAACACAGCTGGCCAGACATGTCAATGTCAGTCAAGCATAGATTGCGTGTGAGCAGCCTACATGGATACCTAACATCTGTACATCTGTACAGAGGACAGACAGAAATCAGCTAGCCAACAGGTTATGCATTAGGATTAATGTTTTGATAGATAGATGTCTGACACTGTTAGGCATGCCATTACTACATGACAGCAGCCCTTAATGACATGTCCTATACACATAGTAGTCTACAGTTGAGTAGCATCCTGCCCTCACCAAGAATGATACCACGGTATAGAGAAAAATGATCAATTTCAACAATTGGCTAAGCTTCTGATGTCATTCAAAGGGGATCCAGTGTCTGTCAGCCTGGGATGATATGCTCGACAAGCCATGCTGCTTCGCTAGAGACGGCTTGCACCTGTTACCCTTAGGCTTTTGAATACTGGCCAAGGCTCTTGCCACCACCATAGTGCCTTTTTTAGGCAAGGCTCAAAAGACAAACCCACCACCATAAATAGTACAAGTAACAAAACACCGAGAGTAATGCTACTCAATGCCAGAAGTCTATACCTCAAAATGCACACACTCAAGGCACTACTCAGTATGCCGAAAATCAATATATGTGCAGTAAAGGAACCTGATTTAAGACTCCAGAGAGCACCCCAGCACTACCAGGCTACAACTCATACCATACATTTTGGCCACAAAACCCGGACTGAAATACAAAAGTTGGGGGAGTATCCATATTCATCAAGGATACCCACACCTTCAGGTTAGTGGCACAGCATGATGCTTCAGAGATCATCCACGTGCAACTAATAATGGGCAAAACTGCTAGTCAAATTATAGCTTGCTACAGATCACCCACCATGTCCCAGGACCCCCGCTCCACATTCCTGGAAACACTGGGAAACATAAAGGTCCTACCAAACACCTTGATATTGGGTGATTTCAATTACCGAAACATTAACTGGGAGAACTACTGAAGTACAAACTCCCTTGCCCATCATTTCCTAGAATTTATAAACTCAAACACACTGGATCATCTGGTCAACACCCCCACCAGAGGTGACAACATATTGGACCTGGTCATCACCAACATGGGCAACCGGTGTTCCACACCGGAGGTCAGCCCCTCGCTGGTTAGATCTGACCATAAACGAATCACTCTGGATATCCACATTCCTCCACCACCCCCGGTCAAAGAAACCACCGTGAAAAACTTTTCAAAAGCAAACTTCACGTTACTTAAGACTAAGGTGGGAAGTTTCAAAGCCCCCATGCTAAAGGATAATGCTGTCCAAGCTGCAAAATACTTTACTAATGCACTCTACAGGCACCTACAAAAATGCATGGATCATGCTATCCCAAACAAAACCAAGACTCACTCCTCCAAGACAAGGAAACCAGTCTGGTGGACCCCTGCTATAAGCAAGCTATACAATAAAAGGAGGAAACTAGTACAGAAAAGAGTAAAATCCCAAGAAGGGAAGACATCCCTGATTAGTATCAGCAAGAAACTACATTCCCTCATAAAATCATCCAAGGCTAGCTTCGAAAGAAAAATTGCCATGGACTCTAAAGATAACCACAAGGCATTCTTTAGCTATGTCAAGAATCTAAGTGGCAATTCTCAGATCTGCTCGTAGTTAGTGCAGAATGGCACAAAATACACTGAACCGACTGATATAGCCAACATCCTGGCAGACAGATTCAGTGCAAACTTCACCCCCCTCTCACCCCCAAAAGGGCCCATAACTATGCCAGAAGAATGAAGTGCCCCTGAAATCACAGACACTCAGGTTAAAGCAGCCCTCCCCAAAGCCAATAACACAGCATCAATTGGACTGGACAGTGTCCTAGGCTGCATCCTACATGAGCTCAAAGATGAACTAACCCCTCACCTAAACACACTGTTTAAACTCAGCCTCTCCACAGGCTACGTGCCCACAGAGTGGTGCACAGCAATGGTTATTCCACTCCACAAAGGTGGAGCCACAGCGGACCCCGGGAGCTATTGCCCTATAAGCCTGACTAGCTTGGTCTGCAAAGCTATGAAGCACATCATCATGGATCTCATTAACAGTGACATTGGAAACCTCCAAACACTGGACCCTACCCAGTTCGGCTTTGTTAAGGGCAGATCATGCCTCCTAAACCTGGTGGACTTCTTTGAGACAGTTACCAAGGCTATAGATGAGGGAAAGGTGGTCCACACAGCCTACCTAGATGTTGCAAAGGCCTTCTACACCATTCCATACTCAGGTATGATAAACAAGCTCACCAGCCTGAACATAAACCCCTACGTCACGAGATGGGTTGCCAACTGGCTCACGGACAGAACCCACATGGTAAGAGTTGCGGGAGCTAGGTCTGACTCTAAACCAGTTACAAGTGGCATTCCCCAGGGCTCACTCCTAGGACTCCTCCTGTTCGGCATATACTTCTCAGAGGTACAGACAAGCACAGGAGGGCTATGGCTGACCAAGTTTGCAAACGACTGCAAACTAGGGGCTATAACTGACTTTCCGGATGACACAGACATCCTCCAAAAGGGTCTCACTGAGACAGATACCTGGTGTCAAAACCATAAGCTAAATGCCAAAAAGTGCATAGTCATCCCCTTTGGAAAAAACAAAGTACCCACAAACTACCACATATGTGGTAGCCCCCTAAATATGGAAGACATAATAAGGGATCGGGGACCCAAGTAGATAGTAACCTCTCCTTTGATAATCACATTGCCAAAGTGGTTAGAAAGTCCTTCTATGTGGCCCACCTAATTACAAAAGGGTTTGCATCCAGATCGAAAGAGGTCATTGGGTCATGACTCATCAGACCCATCATAGAGTACAATGCCCCATTTGGGATGTACCTTACAAGACACCTGCAACAACTGGAAAGACCACAGAAGTACATCACCAAGAGGATCACTGGCCTCAAGCAGATGCCCTATGCAGCTCGACTGGTGAAACTCCAGCTGTACTCGGTTGCATACCACTTACTCAGAGGTGATCTCTGCCTGACATACAAGACCATGCCCAACCCAGAATTGATGGACATGCTCCACCTAAAAAAAAACATATCCCCTTGAGCCACACGCTCCAGGGATCTAAACCTCACTACAACATTAAATAGGACATGCTGGAAAGATAGATTCCTGTCCCGGAGACTTCCCATGCTCTGGAACAAGATTTCAATCTACATTAGGCAGAGCTCTTTGCTAACCCTCTTCAAGAGAAACCTTGATGAGTGAATGGGAAACAGAAAGTTTACCCCAGGGATCACTTCAATGGCTCTGCTGGACAGATGCACAGGGAACTAATCTAAGGGGGCGGCGAAAGCCAACACATTCTGGCTAGGCTTATAAATGTCTTTGAGCAGATAGCCTAGTACCTACCTATGAATCTGTGAACCTATAATATCCACATACCAGATCAATATCTAGTAGCAAGTATTTAGTAACACACAGCTCACACACCAAGAACATGATAGTCAGTACTCAGACTCCATATTTGCATGCAGGGGTGTATGGTTCCAGTACTAAAATCTGCAATCTACTCTTACTTGGGAAAGCACTGTTAACAGTAGTAACATAATGCTACAATATTTGCAAGTGTGACTACATATAACCTGGGATACTACCCATGTATGCAACACATACAAAAGGA
>NC_056741.1:569995172-569997672 GCF_019279795.1 Protopterus annectens | reverse complement strand
GACCTCACTACTGTACACACTACAACAGAATGTCCAGGTTTTGTCCTCAGATATGAGGCCTACTATACATAACATGTCTATCACACTGATATCTCACTGGCTTGTTACCAGGTATGATGTCAGTAAATAATGATGTACTGTACATATGCACCTCTTACTGCATGACATATGGACAAAGGGTGACAGACTTGGGGACAGAGGCACAAACACAGCACCAATACTGACATATTGCTGTGATAATCTGAGAAATTTCCTGGTGTAACAGGGTTTGTTGCGACATATCTCTTCTAAGAGATATGAACTCAGTAACTCACATGGATGTCACCATTTACTGACTGCAATCAGAGTATGTTACTGCATACCTAAAGATCGGAAATGTGTGAGTAACACAACATATGTAAGACTCCAAACTCTGGACAGTATGCAGATAGCCCTACAGGTTAGAGTTTCCTAAACCACATACATTCATACCAGACTTTAAATCATGTAGAACAGCCATATCCACAAAAACCCTATTAAACCAACATTACTTCAAATGTAGGACAACAATACTTACATTCTGTCCCCATGTCTGTAACATCCCCCTCCTGTTTGTTGGCTTGTCTCCACAGTGTATGTTGTAAGAGGTATTTCCAACTACACTCTGTGATGGTGTTTGTCAAACACCCACATGAAGTCCTGCTCACAGTGAAGGAAAAGGGCCAAAACCCACATGAAGTGATTAGTTATAGGAATGTGTTTCCATGCAGTTGGCTATAGGAATGATACCACAGCTGTTCCACATGCAATTAGCAAGTGGGGGACTGCAATTCGTGCACAGGCCATCAGCTAATCATGAGCATTCCTTACACAACTCAAGCTGCTGCCTATGCAAAACAAATGTACTTTTCCACATCCAGCAGAGAGAGAGAGAGAGAGAGAGACAGAGACAGAGTCAGAGACAAAGTAAGTGAGGAAGGGTGTAAGAGAGCAAGAGCCAAGTGTGTTTGTGTATGATCTGTAGGTGGAGTGGTATCTAGGTATTATAATAGTTGCCTATATTGTTTACTAGTCCATACCGTCACATAGTAATTGCACATGGCTGTACACATTTATGGCTGAGGATTGTCTAAATCAACTTCTACAGTGTTTGAAACTGCCTTGTAATGTGGAGAATGGGACATATAGGTCCTCAATATAATGATGTAGCAAAACCCATACTACAATGGATCCTGTCAATACACACTCCCCGCAACATGATACTGACGACACACACTTACCAGTACTGGGTTTCAAACCCTTACCTGACTATGTATTGCTATTACAGTGTTATGTGGTTATTGAAAGCACCATGGAGCTTACATGTTGGAGAATTGTCTAAAGGTATCTTTGAAGGTGAGTGACATCAGCAACAGTGCTAAAGAAGAGATAAGGGAAGTGTAGTACATGTGAATGTCTACAAAATCAGGTATTAATGGAGACACACTCACCCTGCCAGGGAAATGCACACATCACCACAGTTGGCAGGATCAAGATTAGAACCCCTACCTAACTAGTTTTCTACACTACAGTATTACGCAGTTATCAGAAGCACTAAAGATTTTATATGACTCATACATGGTCAAAGGGTTATGTCAAGGTGAATGACATCAGCAGGCATGCTAAAGTAGGTCAATGGGAGATGTAGTGATTGTGAATGGCTTCAAAATAGTTAATCTCCACACACACACACACACACACACACACACACACACACACACACACACACACACACACATTTGCCAGTACTGAGATGCATAGGTTCATTGCTTCGCAAGTGTGTAGTAGGTGGATGGGTCTGACAGCTGTACAAAGCCAGGCTAAGGGAATACCTTGGCATCAGGGCACATGACAATGGTCTCCAGGGTGACTCAGGGGTATAGTCCCTGGAGATGTCCCCAGAGGTAGGTATTGTATTCACGATCCACTCCTCTGGGTCACTATTGTGGGTGGACTGTGATGTACACTGCTTTCCATGTATGTGAGCTATATTCCATAATATGGATAGTGTCTGGGTTGTGCACATGTCACACACGCATGTTCTTTGACATGTGGAAGTGTACTTGAGGTCTCTGGGGCATGTTGCATCTACAGATTGTTATCTTCTGATGTAGCATTCCTGACCTCATTTGGGAAGACCTGACTATAGAACTGAGGACATGCTTGCACCTACATTGACAGCATGATACAGGTATTCATTGCAGTTAGTGGTGTCTGTCCATACAGGGCATGTATATAAGGCATGGTATTCCCTTTGTGGATTACATTTGTGGACTCTACAGTTGCTGCAAGCGTCCAGTGGGGAACATAGCAAAAGGGCCACTGTAAGCATTTATTTGCCTATTGTATGGATGGGACAGGGTGCCATATCCTTTTACTTGCTGGATAACACACAGTCAGGAGATGTTACACATCACAGTACTTTCTGATGTCAATGGCACTGTTGTGGTCAACAGGCATTTAGTCCACTGCAATCACACCA
>NC_056741.1:569962672-569990172 GCF_019279795.1 Protopterus annectens | reverse complement strand
TGTGATACAGATGTTCATACACTCATTCCCGCAGTTTACGATCTGTTTTCCCTATGTAGAATGTGGGGCACATTTGACATTGGGCCAGGTATACTATTGCTTTAGACTGACAATTTAATCTGCATTTAGTAGTATATTGCCTATCTCTTATTTTAAACCTCTGACTCGCATCCATATATTTACAATACCTACACACACCACATTTATACATTCCACACCTACTTGTGGTAACTGATTTCTTTCAACTAAGTTTTCCAAGTTGGCCTCTCTTTTATAAATGATCTTAGGTGTACTTGCAACCTTTTTTCTAGTAAAAGTGTCTGAGAGTATTAACTCCCAGTTCTTCCTGATGTCACCAAGGTTTACTGCATCTAAACTGAATGTAATAATAAAAATTACTCGAATTTTGTATGTCATTGTTGTTAGGGGATGTCTCAAAAGAGTGTGGAGATGTAATGTTAACATTTTCATTACCATGTCCCTGACTCAGAATAGGCTTATAAAAACCACTACTACATTTCTGGGTAACTTCCAATGTAAGCACATTAATCAATGACATAGGGAAGCCTCTTCTGGTAAACATCACCTTCAAGTTGTTACATTCTGTTTGAAAATCTATATCTAATGAGATCATCCTGGCTGCTCTGACCAACTGTCCTTTCACTACTGACTTTTTCTGGTGGAAGGGGTGGCAGCTGGAAAAATGCAAGAAACTATTAGAATAAGTTTCTTTTCCATATATCCATGCAGTATAACATTCACGGACCATGTCTTTTGAAATCTGTACATCCAAGTAAGCTATAGTGTTTAAGCTAAACTGTGATGTAAAATGTAAAAAATCAGTTGTTTCATTAAAATAGTTTATTATTGCATTAGCTGTTTCAATGCCACCCCTTATCACCATATAAATCTCGTCCAGAAATTGGGTGTAATAATACATCTTTTCTCTGACCCAGTTGTTCTGAAAAATGAATTTGTGTTCCCCACCACATGGACAGCCCATGGCTATTTCCTGTTAATTATGACCTATGATAAACCTGTGGATAATGGTGGGGTAAGCTGAGTGCATGTGTGATATGGAGACTTCTTGCAGCTGACTCACAGATATACCTGGGACATTCCCCTTATGCTAGCTTGCACTGGGACATAGGCATTCTCTCAATACTGGCCAGAATGCATCAGTATTCCATACTACACAGACAACTAATGTGCTGCTAACCTGTATGTATAATTCCAAAGGTGTGTGCAGTTAGCAGCTACATTTTATGTACTCTGTCTAGGGTACTTCCACCAGTGTACTGTGTATATGTTTGGGTCCACATTCATGGCATGTCCATCTTTCAGATGGTGACAAATATTGACATCTGAACAATGAGTATGGATTACTGCTGAATTGGGTCTTGCTGGGATGTATTGTGGTTGGCACTGCAGTTGTCAGAACATGGCCCTGTCATCAACAGTACTGGCCATAGGCCACCAGGAGACAGCCGTCCATGCCTACATACTGACCACTTCCACACAATGTACAACACACAATAACCTACCACACAAAGCCCTGCATATTGTACACATGCAGCAATCTGTCCTGTAAATTGGGACATCTCAGGTAATTTGTGCTCCACTGTTATTAACCCCACTCATACATGTTACAGCATTTCTACATAGGAATGTGTGTGGGGAGGCACACCTGACAACTGTAAGCATTTGCTATGACTGTACTGGTATTTCAGGTACTCTGTTGGCTTCCATTTCATTTTGTATTCTGACTTATCATGCAGACTAGAGGCATATCAGTAGAATACAGATCTTAGGTTTTATTGACCTCCATTTCAGTTTCAGACTTCATACCCTGCAGAACTAACATACAACTGCCTGACCTGTTGTAGTCTGTCTGTGTAGGTCTGGAGGGGGTTGTTATCTATTGCCATTAATTGGAGACCTTAGCACAGCCTTTCTTTATGGTCATCTACACTTGTCCTGCTGGCTGAGGCTGTTGTTGAGTATGTGAACCTTACTGACATGCATGTGTGTGCCTATGGACACACATTTGGGCCACCACATGTACTGCAGTGGGATTTGTCACCTTGTCTACTACTGCCTACTTTGTTGACACCAGTATTTGTTATGGATTCCATGCTGCCCACATAGGTGTCCACTATCTGCTGCCATCCCATTCAGCCACCTGATTCCCTTGCATGCTCACATCCATACCATAGCTACAACTCGCAGAAAATACTACTCATTTCAGCAATTGATAGGATGAGTGAGTTACTTATGGCTGTGCCAGTATTAAAGATGGTGCTGGAGGTCTGACTATGTTGGATGCACATAGCACACTCCCTATACATGGTAAAGCACATGTAGTGTCATGTTTGGCATCACTTTTACTGTATGTGTGAGTCAGAGAGATGGTATCATTCCCTAAGTTCTTACTGTGTCAGTGTATGTGCTATAAATTGCCTCTTTGCCAAAGCCTGGGCACACTGGACATGCCTCCTTTTGCCTACGTGAGCAGGCTCAGGTTGTTCCTCCTCTGAGTCACTCTGTGCCTGTGCTGGCCATGGCAATGGTGGAGGGCTGTGTGGCTGTGCCCCGTGCTGTTCCTGCTGCAACTGCTTCCACAGGATCATATTGTGTAGCATGGCACATACAATGAAAATTTGTGTACATGTAGCTGGAGAGTACTGCAATGGTCCTTCAGATATGTCCAGGCACCGGAACCATGACTTGAGCTGCCCAAACACACACTCTATTATGATTCTCATTTGTGCATGTGCCTCATTATGGAGTTCTTGTTCGGGTGTGTATGCATTTCTGATGGGTGGCATCAGCCACGGCTCCAGTGAGTAACCAGCATCCCCCACTAGGTGGCCATATGGGTTGTCCCCACTGGCAAATCTCTGGTACATCTGTGTCATATGCCAGACATAGAAGTCGTGATAGCTTCCAGGGCTGCCAGCACACACATTCATTATAATGCCCTGGGCATCGCACATGACCTGGCAGTTGATGGAGGGAAAGCCCTTGTGGTTTATGTAGACCCTACCCTACTCGCCAGGTGGTGCTTTGATGTGAATGCACGTGCAGTCTATAGCACCCACTCCCTCTGGGTATTCTGCTATTTGCTGGAAGAGACGCATATTGCTGGTCAATGTCTCACGGGTGTTGGAGAAATATATGTGCTCACAGCATGTGCTGACATGGTATCCAGGAACTTGTGGAGTACCCTGGATGCTGATGCCTGTGAGATCCCCATTATATCCCCAGTTGGCCTTTGGAAGGTACCTGTGGCTAGTATTCTTAAGCCTTCACATACCTTGGTATCCACTGGGATGGGTTCCCCTCTGTTGGTTCTATATGTGATGCGTGGCCGGCACAGCTCAACAATTTGCTGTAGGATGTCCCTGTCCGCCCTATCTATTATTTCCAGCTCATGTAGCCCCTGGTAGGTTACACTGGGTCTGTACATGCTTCTCCTTCTCCTCACTGTGGGTTGGTCATCAGCATTGTCATCCTCACCACCCTCAGCCTCTTCCACATATTGATGTGTGAGAGCGACAGCAACCTCTATCATTTTGTTAGTTTTGTCTAGTAAAATTTCCCCGTCTGTGTACACCGGTGGTGTAGAGTTTGTGGAAAAAACCAGAGTGAAAGTTGTTTGCATAGTTTATAGTAGTGTGCTGGGCTGGGCTGCTGCCTGTGTAATTGGCTGATTCTGACACATTTCACCTGCCAGCTATGCTAGTTCTCCTTGATTGCCTTCCTACTGCTGTTTTCCCTTCCCTTTGCCTTCCCGTTTAAGTCCCGAGGCATGCCGCACATGCACAGTGCTCAGATGTGAACAGAGTTGCTATTTCCTGTTTTTTTTTTTTTTGTTGTTTGTTCAAAGCCCGGTGCGTGGTGCGCATACCTGTTTAGGCAATGTAAGCACTGCTAGGCAGCCTCAGACACACCCCCTTCCTTAGCTGTGCTTAGCTAAGGGCAATCTCTGGCAACAGTGCTCCATTAAGCTTACAGCATGCATGACACTCCCCCTTACGAAGTCAGCTACCTCTTAGGCTTGCACCATAATGTTGCTGCACTTACGTGGTTGGTTGCTAGCTAACACTGAGGGGAAATCTGTGATTCAGTATCAATCCCCTCATTTGCATAAAACCGACTGCTAATGCACGGTTACCAGATTGACACTCAGCCTTCCCCCTTAGCAACCACTACTCAATGGTGTTGTTGTCTTCTGCATGCCATTGACTATTATGGCAGAATGCTGATTGTGGTTTAAAAGCTTATTTCCAGCTTTTTTTTATTTTCGGGCCGATCCCGTTTGCGCACCACTGCCCTATGCTTAAACGGCCGAAATCAGCCAAAAAAATAAAAGTTATTTTTTATAATTTTGCAACTATTTACCATGCCAATGGCCATATATTTGGCCATTGGCATGCCTACTACATTGAATACATGCTTTATTTGGAGCTGTCATGCCTCTGTTTTGTAATTTGCAGAAATGTATTCGATTAGTAACCGAATACATTTCTGCAGGTTACACTATTCCTACACAGATGCCTGCATGCTTCCTGGATCACAAATTCACTTCATTTGCATGGTTTTCACCTGAAAATGGCATAATTAGTATACAAGAGCTGTGTCTATGCGGGAATAGTGTTGGAGCACTCATGCACATCCCGGGAACTCATTCCTGTATCACTCGTCGCCCATATTGCATGCAGCAGCTCTTGCACTATTCCTGCACACTGTGCAGAGCTTGCTGAATCCTGGGGCATGTCTGTCAAGTAAATCCATATATTCATGCAAACAAGCATTCAATCAGCAAATAGACTCACCAGTATATACGTGCATACATGTGTGCCCCCCACCACACACAAACACATAAATTTATGCATGTACACAACCACATCCCCAAACACACATCTGCACATGTATGCACACAGAGATGACAGATGTGATAATTTACTAAAGAGTTAAAACAGGAATGGGTTATAAGGATTTGATCAGTTGCATATGACTAAAAAAATTAATGTTATTTCCAACAATAATAGGACAGTATAGAGAAAAAGACAGCTAACAAAAATAATGCTACAAGTAAAATCCTTCAAGGCAATAAATTATGTTGTGCTCTTAAATCACAAATTCAAAAAGGCATCATCATTTTATTACACTAAATCAGCATATGGGTTAAGAACCTGGACAACAAAGGTGTTCACCCTCCACTAAATCCTGACTTTAAATACAATGTATAGCCTACTCCCAGCACCAAGCAGGAAATAGATAAACTACCTAGGCTTTGTTTAAGCTGTATGAGATAATCTACCATGTTATGTTTCAAGTGGTACCATATCTGGAGTCTGTCAAGCCATAACACTGCTCTTTGAAATTGGAGGTGATCTTGCAGTTCAGTTTGTTCCACTGAGATACCTTCCCACAATTTCTTTGTCCTGCCTTCCCATTTGTTCATTTAGGAGCTTTTCAATTAGTGATGTTCCAAAAGTAACAAGAATTCATAAAGAAATTCTTTTACCAGTGCACCAAGGACATTTTTTGGATTGTTTTTAATAGTCCACCTCACATTCACTTACTTCCATCATCCATTCAAGATAAATGGGAAAGTCTCTAACTGATTGTATTCTTTTCAGTGTTTGAAGATATTCCATGCTTGAAAAAATGGTATCTGATGAATGTGTAATGCATTTTCTTTTAATCTTGGAACCTCTTGGAGACATTCAAAACTGAGCTAAACATTATCGACCAGTTTAAATCTATTTTAAATCTTGAAACTCTTGGTAACATTCTAGAACACAGGTAAATCTTCTATCTCCTTATATTTTTATTTTTCTGTTTGCCTGTCACAGACATTTTAGAGGATGCAGTAATTTTTAAGGGAAACAGAACTAAGGTTAACAACTATCCCTGGGTCAATAACACGTTTGACTTTGAACTGTGTAACTCATTTGATCCACAGATAACCAATTAGGTGAGTAGCTCTGTCTGCAGAATGTAAGGATCATAGACATTTTGCCATTGTTTTGATGCCAATGAGAAAGATGTGAACTTTGGAAGTAACCAATATGGGCAAGTAACGCGTTATGCTACTTAGCACTACTATGAGGTCTTTTCATCAAGATGGGCTGGATGCATGACTATGGGACATTGGTATTGAAACAGGATTCTGTGACATACAAAGGGTGTTTGGGGAGAGGGAGAAGATGAGTGCAGCACAGATAGAGTGAACAAATTTGCTGAATGTATTACCATGTAAGATGTCAACTAGCTGGCATTCATAAGCAGAATCATTAACACAGATCATATGGAAGGTGCAAATTCTGATCTTGCATGCTGGATTTCAGGCAAAAGCATATCATAAAGGTTACAAGGGAATGGAGCAGTCACAGATCCATTAGGGAAGTATAAGTAGTGAACTTTCATGTCCACGTAAACTGCTGTGAAGGACTGGTTGTGATTGCTTACTGCGTGTGTGGGGAAACGGTGGTTCCATTGGCTGACCAGCTGCATTGTTAGAAAGCAGCAGACACTGACTGTTGGCAGGCTGCACTGGGGGTAGACAGGGTAACTGAGCACTGACAGTGGACTCCAGCATTCTATAGTAATCACAAAGTGTATGCATTCATGTGTGAGGCACTCCATTGTCTGGAGAGGAGGAATACAGATGGACAGTGAGGGGGTCACTTCCCTTGCAGAATGCATAAGGATGGAAAGACCCCCAGATTACCTGGTTTGATATGGTGTACTTGTTTCTGTTATGGTGGGCTGGTGTGGATTCCTTACCACCAATCAGTCCTAGGGAAGCAGAGACCAAAATCATTGATTGCACTGACACAGATCCCTATCAGACACTCGAGTTTTCAGAAACTCAAAATTCATATGGTTGAGACTAAATGAGTGATTTTCTGAAAACGTGAATGCCAGAAAACAAAAAAAACTACCTTTTTTCTATATTTTTGCAGGGGGGCAAGCCCTGCTCCACCCCCTCACCCCCTGCATAGTATATATACCAACTCCGAGATCACACTACAGTGGAGAAAAGGGTAAATTCTCCGATCCTCAGTGTACTGCAATCTCCATTCAAAAAGCTGTGAGTTTTCTGAAAATCAATCATATGGTCTTGACCATATGAATTTCTAGTTTCTAAAAACTAGAGCTTCTGATAAGGACCCTCTGAGACAGAGAGGGGAGACACAGGGAGAGCTGAAAATTCTTTGCAATGTAGTTATTGCAGTTAGGGTCTAGTCTGGATGATATCAGGATTCATGAATGAGTAATGGTGATGGAAGATTGAAAGAGGGTCTGCAGATATTTTTGTGCACTCTGCACATCTCTTACAAGTTTGCCACACAGTAGAGGCCTTGGTTTTCTAAGTGCATATGGTCATATGTGACGATTAAAGGTGCTATTCATACAATTACTTTAGCAGCAATGGTGGTGTGAGTATGCTTAACTAAGTGTGCATTTCTGAATTGGGATTTTACTGAGCACTTTATTTGTCTTAACACATTTAGAATAAGGGGTTTGTCCCAGGTGTGAGGGATACTAGAACACAGCTTTGCAATATTCCATCAGTATGCACATGTGTCTTATTGGGTCACTTGCTCATCAGTAAGAAACATGATAAAGGAGGAATGGAGAGATGGAAAAAGAGGTGTGGAAATGAAGAAAGAGACAATGTCGTCTTTCACAGTCTATCTCTCAAGGATGATTGCGGTTGCTTCATGTTGCTAGCTTTACTACAAACAATAGAGTTATGGCATAGTGCCATACAAACTTTAATGAAATGGAAAAAGGTTTGCTAAATCCATTGGTCCCCTCCAGTGCTTATTATTACTTTACCATGTCATAGTTCCCCATTTAGATTGGTGTCAAACCTAAGATACTGCTTTTTCTTTCACAGAGGAAAAGATTCAAAACTCTGAGAATAATGTTTTGCTCTGAAAAGTCACTATCTTCTTTACTAATATCAGTGCTTTAGAATGTGTTCAGAATAGGGAGGCAAGCAGGACATTCAAGAGTGATAGTGCAGGACAATTTCAATGGACTATGCATAACTGCTTTAGACCCAAATACTTAACTTTATCAACATTCTGGATCATTCAAATCTCTTAATGCATTTTGGCTACATACATTGACAACTGAATATAATACCTCACTAACAACTTTTAATTAAGAAGTAAATACTCTAAAAGGCATACGTTGTAGTGCAATGGTTCAGCCACCAGGAGGTGACAGACTTAAATGAAAAAATACAAGAAATGTCACTCACTTCTTCTATTCTTATACTTTGTAATTGAATAATTAAATTAGAATCAACACCCACTAATTGTATTGCTTAAGTTCTCATCCCATTTATCAATAAAACAGAAAAGTGTTCTTTCTTTCTTCCAAGCCTCTGCCTGATGTGAATCATGATCAAGCATGTATACAACATATCAAGCTGGTGCAGTAGTTTGCTGTCTATAGAATATGGAGATCACTTTGGACTCATCCCTACCAGATACATGCAGGTTAACAACAGCTGTGTTTCTCCAGAATGTCCAAAGGGAATGCTGCATCTTTCATTCATTATTAACGGGGGGGGGGGGGTTGTTTTTTAATAAGGCTGACATATTAAAAATGCCATGTATGCAGCAGCTATAGCAGCCATCGAAGCAAAGTCCAGATATGGCAGTAGTTTGGAGAGGTTGTGGAGAATGACTTACAGACATCCTCAAAAGGATTCCGGAAAAACTATTCCATGATACAAAAGCGGAAAAAAAAGGATATTGTCCAGGTTTTAATCAGTATAGGTTGAAAAATGCTGATACTGACTGGGGATATAGTAGAGAGGTAGAAAGAACACCTTCAGAAACTCCCAAAATTAGAAGATATGCCCTCCTCTTAGAAGCAGTGCCAGAAGCAGATGGTTGAATTAGATCCCTTTCAGTATATGAAGTCACAGCAGTCATTAAACAGTTATGCTATAGTATGGTTGTTGGAGTGGAGAAAATGCAGACAGAAATACTGAACATTACTGGAGTGTCATGGTTAATATTCCTTTTCTATATTGATTAAATAAATATATACATAGAAAATTGTATTTAACTCTGGTTATGAGGAAAGCGAAAGTCCAGCTTGGAAAAAAAATCCCTTTTCAGAAGAGTCCTCAGTAGGAAAGCTTGAACCCCATTTGAAAAGCGGAAACAGTATGATTCTCTGCAATTAATCAATAGAGGTGGTAAAGTCAAAGTCATTTATCCTCACTGAAACAGTATGATTCTCCACAATTAGTCCATAGAGATGGTGAAGCCACAGACACTTATCCTTGCTGAAACAGTATGATTCTCCACAATTAGTTGATACAGGTTGTTAAGTCAGAATCACTTATCCTCTTGATTATTTACCTAAATAATGTGCTGTTACTTGAAAGGCAGCCGCTTGGTGCATGACTGGCTGAGATTGTACCTCAGAACTGGTATGTACCAGTACCTTTTTCAAAATCGGGGACAGGAAGGTGTCATCAACTCATATAGGGAGCACACTAAGTCAAGTGTTTGCTAAGATGTTGCAAGTAAGATTTTATTCAATAGTCAATCACCTTATTTAGGAGAAGTAATGTGTATTCCAGAACAGTGGATCAACTCTTTGTTCTTGCACAGATATGGGAAGGGTCACGGGAAATTGCTAATCCTGTCTATATTTGTTTTCTGGACTAAAAGAAGTCACATGACCTTATATGTCAGAATGTGTTGTTGAAAGCTCTACAACAGTATGGGGATCCCCTGGGCTGCTGCATGATATTCAGCCCCCATACACATTCTGGTTGGTTACAGGATTTCTAAGTGGAATGCCTTGTGTCTGACTCCCTCCTTTGTGTGATTTTTAGTCTAGGGAATATCCAGTTAGGAAATATGATGGTAGAAATCTTTGTTGTTTTCAGGAATACTGACTACAAGCTCAAGTGACTGTGAGCACCAACTTACTTTAGGATAATTTTTTACAGAGTATAAAGGAAATGGAATGAAAATCACCACTTACAAATCTATTTCCGAGAAATGAGTGAATTACCCTCTTCAGGTGAGGGTCAATCAATATCAGGTAGAGGAATTTAAGAATCTTAGTTTTTTGTTTATCAGCAAAGGTAAAGAGGATGAGGAGAATGATTAGCAGATTCCAGGTTCACAGTTGACTGTACTACAGACATTATACTGGGTTGGTGTGATGATGTGACACCTGATACACGGGTGACTGTACTACAGGAATTATACTGGGCTGTGGTGATGATGTGACACCTGATTCACAGGTAACTGTACTACAGGAATTATACTGGGTAGTGGCAATGATATGACACCTGATACAATGGATGAAACTCTCAGTTTGACATTCATTTTTAGTCCCTTTCTAATCAGTGTCAGGACCTTTGGGTAGTGTCCAAATGAAAACACAATGGTTCCAAGGGGGAGAAATTATGTTTTATCCTCTGGGCAGGTGGGCTAAACCTATGTGATAGCATGTGGCACTTGGCATTCCAGGAAGGCCACAGATTATATCCATTTCTACTCTGTGCTGAGAGGGTCAGTTCAGGTATTGTAGGCGCCTTGTCATGATGGTCCCAGGAAGTACAAGGACAAGTACATTAATGCAGCCCACTGAGCCCTGATGCATACCCAGGGCACACAGGGAGATGTTATTTCTTATATTTAACAACTTGAAGAACAGTAGCAAGAAGAAATTCACAACTGGCCACAGTACAAACACAAGTTTAATAAAGAACTCAGAACTCTAGCACCTTGGCTTACAGCCTTCCAGGAGTAATACAAGCACACAACTTTACACAGACTTTTTATAGCACCATTCATTAGTTAATTACTCAATTACATAATAATTGTTTCCACTTAATCTCTAAGTTTAAACCTACAGGTACCATCGTATTAAACTTTAAAATATAAACAGATTCTTTATAAAGAAGTTTGTCCCTAATGTCACATATTTCACCAATTTTCATAAAAACTTGTTCTAAAACAGAAGCTTTTAATAAAGAATAGTCAGCATTATGAACTGTTTTAAAGTGCATTGCAATGTTACTTTCTACTTTACCATTCTTTATATCTCTTATATGTTCCTGTAGCCTTACTTTAAATTTTCTTTTACTTTCTCCTATGTAAAATAAATTGCAGGGACATCTAAGAACATATATTACCCCTTCACTATTACATGAAAACTGCCACCAGGAGAAAACTTGATGCCATTTATTTTCTTAAAATTTGTAACAACACAGAAACATATAGAGCAACCACCAAAAGGGTGAGTACCCCTCATGTTAGGAGTTATATATAATGTCTCATTAGGCACTGTACTACCAGCATTATACTGGGCTGTGGTGAAGATGTGACACTTGATATATAGGTAACTGTACTACAGGAATTATACTGGGTTGTGGTGATGATAATATGACACCTGATACAATGGATGAAGCTCTCAATTTGACATTCATTTTAAGTCCCTTTCTAATCTGTATCAAGACCTTTGGGTAGTGTCCAAGATGAAAACACAATGGTTACAAGGGGGAGAAATTATGTTTTATCCTCTGGGCAGGTGGGCTAAACCTATGTGATAGCATGTGGCACTTGGCATTCCAGGAAGGCCACAGATTATACCCATTTCTACTCTGTACTGAGAATGTCAGTTCAGGTATTGTAGGCACCTTGTGATGATGGTCCCAGGAAGTACAAGGACAAGTACATTAATGCAGCCTACTGGGCCCTGACGCATACCCAGGACACACAGGGGGATGTTATTTCTTAGTTTGCCTGGCAGTGCCTGGAGATCACATAGTATGAGCTGGGGATAAAAAATTCTGGTGGCTCAGCATGCTACCAACATGACCTTCGCCACAAATCAGACTGATTAGAAAGTAGATGAAATGGATGCATTACATTCAAATACATAATTGCATTATTTTATTTATTTTTATTTTTTATTTAAAAAAAAACAAACAAATACACTCCAAATATGACATAGACCAATACATTGGATATCCATAATGTCACAAGAAAAAATACTACTACTAGGTGATATCAATATAATTTTGTTGAACATAATCTCTAACTCCCCTATATCCAGCATGAACTTATACAGTTTTACACAACTAATTAATAGCCCTGCACATTATAGTAAGACATCAAACTCCTTATTAGACTGGATACTAGTATCAGACCCTATTAAATTTACCACCACAGGTACAATCTCAGATTCTCTCAGTAACCGTCACCTGATCTATACAAACAGGCATCTCACATATCCACTTAAAGACCATGTTTATAAAACAACACGCAACTTGTCCAAGTTTAATCCAGAAATATTCATTACTACCCTATCATCTATTAACTGGAACTGCCTAAAAATCTTCCCATTAGATTATGCCCAAAATTTATTTAATAAATCTTTTCTAAATATCCTAAATAGGCTTGCACCTTCTAGAAGGAAGAAGTTAAGTCTGACAATGCAATTTAGCTATCCAGAAAGAGTAGAATGCTAACGCAGGATAGAGAAAAGGAGTAGTAGAAAGATGGCAAAAATATAAAACATCACAATATCTCAAAAACGTCAGAATGCTCCACAACCATACTAAAAAGCAAATAAATTAAGATAAAAAGCTTTATTATAACAACATCAGAACAATAGTAAACATAACCCTAAAATAATGTGGTTAGCCTTTAAAGAAATCTTACATCCCAGCCAAAAATTTGACCCTAACCACTCTACCAATATCTCACCACTTGGAACTGCAATATAATTAAACTCTTATTTCATAGATTGTATAGCATCCCTAACCAATGACTCCCCAATCTAATTCCAACCCTGGCCAATGGCCGCATATCACCACATCCACTTTCACCTTCAAACCTTCCCACATTGTATATTAAACCACTGTTAAACAAACTCAAACCATGCTCTGCTTCAGCTGATGACCTTCCAAGTCAGTACCTTAAAATATCAGCTAACTGAATTGCCTATCCTGTCTCACTCTTTGTAAATAGTTCAGTCCCAGAATCCTATACTCCTTCTCTCTAGAAAAAAAAATCACACATTATCCCTCTACACAAAGGAGGAAATTTAACAAACATCACTAACTTTAGACCTATAGCAATCTAATCCCCCCTCTCCAAAATAATTTAAAAACATATTCAAAATAATTTCTAAACTATTTCCTACATGAAGAATTCCTATCCCCCACACAACATAGCTTCTGTTTTTCCCATAGTACTAAGACTTCACTTCCAATCTGTACAGATACTGTCAATAAAGCTAGAGATAATGGCAAACTATTACCCTCCTTATTTCTAGACATGCCACAGCAAACGTCTACTTCAAGTGTCCTCAGTGTGTTAATGTCAGCCCACCTTTCCATGGCTCACAAGCAATTTGCTCAGTAGGTTATCAGTCAGTAAAATGGCAATCCACCCTCCCTGTCACCACTGGTGTACCACAAGGCAATATCCTTGGTTACTTCTTTTAATATTGTCAGCAATACCCTACACACCAAACAACAGGCCTGCTTAATACAATACAGAGATGACTTCACACTCATATGCGTATCAGACAACTTTGCACATCTCCAAAAAATGACTCAGTAAGCTTTAACTGCCAATTAAACATGGCTTTTTTCACTCACAACTCATGTTCAACCTGTAGATATGGGGAAGTGTGGATTATTTATTTAGTTTGGGTTGGTAGTACGTAATGGGCAGTGGGGTTGGCCAACTATGGCAATTCAATATTTCGAATTTCATGCTTTAGGACGTTCGGTGTTTTCGCGGTTTGCTATTTATGTGTCAGTGTTTAGGTATTCTCATAAGTGAGGTTTTGGTATTTTAATATAGACCCTTCAAAAACATTGTCAGCAGCAGAACTAAAACTACACTTACTGATGTGCCACTACTTAACTCCTCTCCTCACTATTATATGGTGCTGCCATCTTTACTAACCTCCAGGCATCACAAAAAGCAAAACTTGAACAACGTTATAATAAAGTGGCTAAATTTACAGCAAATGCCCCTTTCAGAACCCACCACTGTATAACACTAAAAAGATTACATTGGTTATGACTACCCCATCAACTAACATAGCTTTCATGTATAATATTATCCAGCATCCCACTGCTTGTCCAGCACTAAATACCATTCTACACAACTATGTTCCTATTTGGTCATTACGAGGCAATGCCTTTTTTCTTCTGAAGTATTTCATCCTGAGGATAAATGCTGGCATTCTTTTAACCATGAGATAACGTTGCATAACATTGCATAACATAAAGTGTAAGACTTCTTTGCCCAACCGTGACATCATAATATTTGAAGAAATGTGTGAAAAGGAGTTAAATATTTCCATTATGCCAAAACACAGCCTGACAAAAGGCAGGACACCATTGACTACACATTTAACATGTTTATGCTGCGATTAAAACAGCAGCTATATGAGTTTAAAAACAAATGCTGAAGAACCTCGTATATCATGTAAAATGTCAGTCAGGAGTTGCTAAAATACATACAACAGGAAAGGAAAAGGAGAGCTGTGCAACTGTAAATAAACTTTAATAAAACTATTTTTGCCCCTTTTGTTACAGTGCAAAACTTCTTCAGACAAATATGTAGAAAAAATTAATTTTATACAAGCATATATAGATATAGATATAGATATAGATATAGATATAGATATATATATAAATATTGATATAGGGGTTCCCTTTTTGATTTTGAAATACTGAAATCCCGAATTTCAGTATTTCGAAATTAAAATACCAAAGTCTTGAAATACCGGCAAACCAGAAGCACAAAATTCAAAATCCCGAAGTACGAAGATTTTGAATTAGCGCTTCTGGTGTTGTGGTGCGTGAATGGTAAGATGTGAGTTTGGGTATGTATGTATGTATGTGTATGTGTGTTGGTTAGGGGCTTTAATGTCTGTCAGTGTGTGTTTTGACTGTGTTGTGTGAGGGTGTGTATAATGTGTGTGAGTGAGTTGCTTGTGTGTGTCTGATTGTGCGATCTTGGAGTTAGTATATATAAGTAGGGGGTGTGTAGGGGGTGCAGCCCCTCACATGGGGCATGTGGGAGGCATGCCCCCCTGCTTATTTGTAGTGTAGGATATTATATTTGAGTTGGGGGGAAGTGGTGTGTATTTGTTTGTGTGTGTGCTGTATCTGTAGTGTAGCATTGGGATTTTGAATTTCGCATTTTTCGGGTTTTGGTGTTTTATGTCTTCAGCTATGTAATTTCAAAAAAATTCAGGATTTCAGTATTTCAAAATTACATAGTGAATCCATATATAGATATACAGATATAGATATAGATCTGGAAATAGATATAGATATAGCTATAGATATAGATATAGATATAGCTACAGATATAGATATATGTAACTGGAAATGTCCCAAAGGGATAGCTAGAGACTCTTAGGTAAATTCAATGAACCTTACTTACTTCTAAGCAAAGGCTGTTGACTGATTCTGCTAATAAAGATTTTTGAAGAAAACAGCCTATTTCCACATTTTTCTTTGGAGAACAGGATTCACTACTAAGAAGTAACCAAGGTTTGTAAGAGTCTCTAGTTCTCCCTATGAAACATTTCCAGTTAGTTATAAACCATAAATGGTTTGGGTAGGATAGACATCCAGGCAGGTAAACTAGTGGGTTCTTCAAGACTTTTTTTTATCAAAAAATATATATATCTATATATAAATGGGTCTATATCATATCATCTAAGGTTCACTTCCACAAACCTCCGTTTGTCGAACTGAAAACAGTAACGTTCCCTAAAGAGAGCAGTCACATCAGTGAATGTTTTACACAGGAAATGGAAGTAGTTGACCAACATCTGACCATCACACAGACCGCAGTATGTCAAACCCACCCAAGAGGGGGGGCTGCACCCCCACACCCATGAACTATATATACCAACTCCAAGATCGCACTATAGTGGGGATAAGGGCAAATTTCCAGATGTTGGCCAACTACTTCCACATATATATATATATATATATATATATATATATATATAGTGTGTGTGTGTGTGTATGGATCTATGTTGATCCATTGAAATTATGTTTCATTGAAACATAAACCATCAAACTCACTTTCACGAAAGTGCACTTTGTCACAAATGCACTTTTGTGAAACCCAACATAATGAAAAAAAACACAAAAAAAAAATAAATAAATAAATAAATAAAAAACAAAACACTAAATTACATTTATGCAGGGGGGCTGTGCCCTCCATACCTCCCTACTTAAATATACTAACTCCGAGATTTCACTACATTGGGGAAAAGGATATATTCCCTTATCTCCACTACAATACAATTCAGCGAACTGGCTTTTTTTGAAAGTGCACTTTCGATGTAGTGCACTTTCGTGGAAGTGGGCTCAGCCTTCTGTTTGTTGATAAGTCAACTTTTGACAAACAGGAGTCCCATATATATATATATATATATATAGAGAGAGAGAGAGATGCTAACTTCTTGAAAAGTTGGACTTCATTTTTGCACGGTAACAGCTTTGAAAATGCAAAATAATTTTGTTTTGAATTGGCTTGCATAAGTATTTATTAGCCACATTTTTATAAAGCATTAGTTTTACAACAGTCCTAGAAGACAGCATATAAACATTTTACACAAAGAGAATATGTATCCTGTAATTTAGATCTGGAATTAAATGTTGTATTGTGTAATGATTTAATGAGAATTATTGGAACACTGTTGCTAGGCGACAATAAACCTGTAGCAAGTAAGAAAACTGGAAGCACTATAAGTCATAGTAAACTGGCTTACTGAGAATCTTACAGGAAATTTAGGCTACAGTGCAGAAAAAGGATGAATTATACTCCAGCAGGGATGCAAGGAACAATATTACTGAAAAGCCATTTTTACACATAAATGTAGTGAATGAATTCTTAGCAGTATACCAAGGGCAGTGTACAACAGGGTACTTTTCAATGTAATCAGCATAAGTGCAGGATTTTTGTGTGTGAAAGTAACTGTTTTCTGAACATTGGGACTAGAATAAAGTATTTTATATGATCATGCTAATTATGATACAAACACATTACAGCTGAGAGAGGCCTACATGTGTTTCTGCAGTAACCTCCTAATGTTGTATCTAGGCATCAAATATTGCTTGTTCGCATTTGAGGTAGTAATTCTAAAAATATGCTGTATACATGGTATTAAAATATTTCATTTTAATGTTTACACAATAGCCAACACAACTGTACTGATATTTGACATATGTCTAGTGCCAGTAAAGAGATTTTAATTGTTATTCATATAATATTTATTTATTTATCTTGTCATAAACATCACTTTTTTTCTAAATATCTCAACAACTAAGTAGCACAGACGGAACTGCTTAGCCTCACATGAAAGCCCTCAGCTGGAAGAATAAAATGCTGCTGACAGTATGCAAGTAACTTGAGTGCTTATTGAGACATTATAAGTTGTTTAATTGTGTGCTTTTCCTGGAAATGTCAGTGGCTCCCAATTTGCACTACAGAATGATTCAGAAAATCACCTGACCATGTAACATTTCACTGCTGTAGGAAAAAGTGAGTCCAGTCAAAATATGGTTATCCATTCACTCTTATTGGAGCACTCAGGATGCAGGTAAGTTCAACAAAAATGTGCAGATGGGCAGGTTTTCAGTGTATGTGGATGAGTCTGGGCATGTTTGTGTGCATGTCTGTGGGAATATTAATGGGGCTGCATGAATGTGTGTGTGTGTGTGTGTGTGTGTGTGTGTGTGTGTGTGTGTGTGTGCGTGTGCGTGTGCGTGTGCGTGTGTGTGTGTGTGTGTGTGTGTGTGTGTGTATGTGTGTGTTGGAGCATGCATGTGAGGAATGAATGAGAGTTTCTGTGATTGACTGTGGGGGTGCTAGTTTGTTGGTGGGTGGCAATGGATGCATTTGGTGTGTGTGTGTGTGTGTGTGTGTGTGTGTGTGTGTGTGTGTGTGTGTGTGTGTGTGTGTGTGTGTGTGTGCAAACTGTCTGAAGGTGTGGGAGTGTAGGTGTTGCCCTTGTTAAAACACAGCATGGTTTCTAGGGAGAATACTACCACCATTAAGACTGATAGCACTAATGTAACTAGTGAGTAATTCAGAGACATGCTAATGAGCTGATGATGAAGTCTTTTTCACTGCAGCCATAGGTCTCTCTGAATTGGATTTTCTCACCGTCGAGGTAATGTCCAGTCTGCTGTAGGAAATTAGAGACAGCAGTGCCTTTTTTGAATTCCAGGAAATTTCTTACTTTCCACGTAATACTTTTTGCTTTAATGACTACTATGTCTTACTCACTCTATTTAATTGCATAAAGTTTAACAGAAGGAACAGGGATTGTCACCACTATTGTGTTTATGTGCTACTGTTTCATGCAGCTGTTAACTGTATACAAAGAAATGAAGAGTCAGTAAGGCATAGCAGTCATTGAGACATAAAAATTATTTCACTTAATATCTGTTAAATATCTATCTATCTATCTATCTATCTATATATATATATATATATATATATATATATATATTTATATATACATATATATATATATATATATATATATATATATATATATATATACATATGTTGAATAATTAAATATTTAAATGAGATTACTCTAACAATTAAAACAAATAATAATATATAATTAATCTCATTGTAACTACCATAGCGTAGCAACAAACTTAGTGAATAAAGAAACCGGAAGATGTTTGTGCTGCACAATATTCAGAAAAAAGCCTAAGAACCTGGAACAAAGAATAATAGTAAAACCTGAACATTTTTTGCACTTTATTTCAGGACCTTTAAATAGAACAAAAACATGTTACCTGTGGTGTAACTTAAAGTTTCAAGATTAATTTTTAATCATTTTAATCTCACAATTAAAAACAATTAATTTCAAAGTTTTTTAAATAATCAAGTTAGTGCACTTAATCAACAGCCCTAATATATATTTGTATGTGTATGTGCATGTGTATATATTTATCTGTACATACACACACACACACACACACACACACACACACACACACACACACACACACATATGGTTGCAGTCTGAAACTGAACTGTCAAGCAAATGTTTTTCAGACTCTGAACAACAGTGAATGATCATATGAGTGAGTTTTGTTTTAACTGAAGATTTTGCTGGCAGTCTTTTTTATGGGATTGTGATGTAGTGGGGTAAGGGAATTTGCCATTCTGCCACTATTTTGTAAACTTGAAGTTGGTGTATATAATTAACAGGGGGTGTGGGGGTACACTGCAGGGGGCATGTCCCACTCTAAAAACTGAATTTTAATTTTTGTTTTCAATCATTCATTCTTTTGATATTCGCGCGCGCACACACACACACACACACACACACACACACACACACACACACACACACACAGTTTATTGACCATCATGCCTTATTGATTGTAACACATTTAAAAGATTAGGGGCAGATATCACTATTAATACATGTTATGTTACATGCAGTTGTTTAGAAAGCACTGAAATAGTTTTGCAGCATAAAGTATGTATGAGGTAAAAAAAATGTAAGTGAATGAATGCACTTTACAAACAGCTATCTACAAGATGCTGATAATTTAGTGAGCTTTACATTTCAGATTCTGCAGGTGACAAAAAATTAAATAGTTATAGTGGCATGATATTGAATGAAAAGTTACAATAAAATGATGAATGATATGGAATGATCTTGAAGCTAGCCAATCTTTTTGCTTACTTATTTTCATTCAATATAATTATTGTAACACTGTACATCTTTCCTGGAAATGCGCTGAGGCCGTTCTACCACAACATGTCCCTCTGCGATGTAGAAACATGTTAGCCATGGTGAGGTAAGTCCTCATAATAAGCCATGGTCTCCATGTCACTGTACTAAGTGTGATTCAAGAAGCATGCAAGTTAGCTTATAATGAGGTCTTTGTGTTACAGGATCATGCAGCACCATGTAAGTATAGTTGCTGAATCGAAAAAATGTACAACAATGTACACAACTCCATGTACACGTAATGGCACCTTTATGAATTTGGCTTGTTTTGTTCCTGTGTTTTGGTATGCACCAGCTATAGAAACACTTTCCCTTGGATTTTTGATTCTTTTATTGTCTCCAGTCTGTCAAGTCTAGAAGTGTACTGCATTTTCTTTTATAGCAGTACTTCAGTCTCTACTTGCTTGGTTTCAGCTTTTTCTTAATGTTATGCTGATGTGTGGGCATAGCATTGCAGCTGATGTAAGAAATCTGTTGAGCCTTCTGCCCATTAACACTTGAGCTGGCGAGGAACTGGGTTCCTGCAGTAGAGTATTTCTGAATTACATAATTATAAAATGACAAACCTCATAGTTTTTGATCTTCACTCATTTTTGCATTTCTTTCCATCTGTCTATTAGATTGAGGATAGTGTAGACTGGAAGTGCCCATGCACAACTCTTCTGAATTCCAAACTTGTATATTGTGAAGCACTGTTAGATATGGAACTTCATACTGATTTTAATTCACCAATCATACTGATTTTAATTCACCTGTTACTTTCACACTCATTTTGTCAGTCTGATTATCTCAGCAAATTATTGTAATGGTCAACACATGAGACCCATGACTTCTCTTTATTGCAGCAAATCTATACCCAGACAGCTCCATAGACTATCGGAAGCTGGATATGATACCATCTTTCTTTAATCTGTTTTATGATATACATACCTCTATATGGAGTTGACATTACTGGCTAAAAGTTGAAGTTGTATTTCCACAGAGGCTGATGTGTTTGGATCAGCAGTAAGATCTCTCCCTTATATCTCCACGAGTTTGGATTCAAGTTTGACTGCTAGTCACCAGCTATGTGAATCTTCTATTTTTCTGGGTTGTCCTAGTTTCTTCCTAAAAATTCAGTGTTTAATTGGATACTTTATACTGTCCATATTTAATCCTTCCATGGCAGTTTACCAATTTAATGATTATATACCTTAAATTAAAAAATAAAGTTATATAGTTTGTTCTTTGTTTATTATTTGCTTTTTCTTAAAGTGATTCATGCATTCTTTCAACAACTACTTTTTCTCAGAGACTACCTTTTTGTCATTGAAAGAAAAATAAGACTGTTTTTTTCCTTACAAATTACTTTTTCACAGGTAATCCTTTCATAGCAACAGCTTTTCGTAATTGCATTTCTAAATCATTTTTTTTTCTTTTGCATTTGGAATCAGAGGTTATTACACTAGAGTTTACAGTTCTTCTAGCAATATTTCCTGCAACTCTGGTAAATATCCTCTACCGTATGTATCTGCTTAATACAATCCCTTCCACACTCTGTGTATATCATACTGACAATATACTATAAATATAAAATAGTTTGCAGTCTTGGGGATATTTTATACAAGGACTTCCTGAATCTACTTTGTAAGTTTTGTGATTCGCTTCCATCTGTTCTTTGTTATTACAGACATATTTATGAAATATCTCCTATCCATACACTATTGTTTGCAATTCTTTTGCTGAATATATATATCTTTTCACTTCATCTTCAATATACTCTTGAATCAAAGGAAACTGCTCTGTTTTCTTGTAGATCAAAGTTCTTATATCATTCACATTAGCACTGACTTGCAACTCACCTGGCTTATTCTTTTCAAAGTACTTCAACAGTGAAATCACAACGGCTTTAGGATTTTACAGTCTGTTTTAAGGTTGCATTCTCTAGCTACATCTTGTGATAACAGCTTCTTCAGAGGCATAGTTAAGACATATTTGGTATAAACTTTGCACGGCATGGTATCTTTCCTAGAAACATTTGTAATACCTGCATGTTTTCTGTTTTGGCCTTGAAATTTGCCCTCATGCTAGTATATCTTCGGGATAAGGTTTAGGAACCTCTGACACTGAAATCTGCAAATGCACTTCAGACTTGTCACTATAATTTTAAATGTCCAAAAACCATCATGGCTAAGCAGAGCAACCAAGCAACAGCTTAAACAGTCTTTATTAATACACACTAACAGTCCACACCACACTGTGCTTTCATTCTTCTTTGCTAGACTTCATCAGATGGATGTAAGAGGTGGGCCTTGGGAGATGAGACTGGAATATAGAGAACTATTTTGGCAAATCAGCCATGATGCTGGTAGGTTCCCTGGCCTTAATGAAAATATAAGTATACCTCCTGTACTTAGAATGAGGGCAACAAAGTTATAACATATCCCTGAACAAAAGATAGGGACAGACTAATAAGTTGTAAGCTGAAATTTCCCTTAAACATGATTATTACACAATATTTTTTTTAAATTGAAGTGTCATACAGTTTAGCCTGTATTGAAGGTCTCTTAGGATAATATGTCTGATGTAATTTTTACTATGAGACACACACATTTTTTGTTGGGTGATATATTTTAATATATATTTTATTGTATTTATACTTCTGAACTATTGTATTTATAAGGTGGTTGAACAAGTAGTTTTTAATTAATTAATTAACACATTGAATGAAAGTTTTTATTGGTTAAGCAATACATGTTTTAGGTATATATGTTAATGATGTCTGTTTTTAGTGAATCTGATGAAGTCTAGCAAATCATGACAAAAACGCAGTGTCGTGTTGAGTATTAATGTGTATTAACAAAGATTCATTTTGTACTTGTCAGCTGTCGCTTGGTTGCTCACTTGGCTGTGCCAGTTTTGGGATATTTTACTAGTCTTCTTGTGGCACGCTATCTCCTGCATTTGGTTTTTGTGTTTTGAGTCAATTTTGGGACATGGAGAGCAATATTTCCACATCATGATTTGAGCAGGTGAGGACCGACAACATTGGGGAAACCCTTACATTGATTGGCCAGCTTACTCAGCTGGTCGATTTGCTTACCCCCTTTGAACATTCCTTAGCTTCAATGGTTGTCACAGGGCCTTACTGGAGTAATCAGGAAGTTTTTTTTTTCTGCCAGAAACAATGTAACGAGCAGTTTCCAATCTAGGAATCACACTTCTAATGTTTCTAATACCAAGAATATCCCTATTGTGGATTTTATTGGGACTCTGAGAACTTTTTTTATTTTCAGGGGATGAATTGGTGAATACTACAAAGCTTAACAAAGTGTATATCTCAGAAGGCAGAATCCAAAGATGTGACTGTACTAACAAATCTTCTAGTGCAGGATTATGTACTGATTTTAATACTTGGTTAAAGGACAAACACAAATTTAAGTTTAACTGTTATGATGCCCCTAAGACTAATAATGTTGAACTGGACACTTTTAACAACAGTTTAGCTTTAAGCATTGCCAATGATTATTTGAATGAATGTCTTAACTTCCTGATTGTCCCAAAAGGTTTAAGGGTCTGCAAATATCCAAATAATATTGAAGCAGGCTCTGAATTTCATAATGACTTACTTGAGGTATTCAATTGTCGTGGTTTGAACATTGTTAAAATTATTATTAGACAGAATGAAAGGTTGATGGTCAGTTTGTATCAGCAAATAGAGGTGGTGAATAAACACATAATTAACAATTTAGTGTTTACCATTGACATTGAGAAACAGAAATATCATCAAATAAGAAACAAAACTGACGAAAAGTGTGTAATAATTATTAAATGGAAAATGAAGAAACTGGAATGTGACATTTTTGAATATAAGGAGAAAAGAAGCCATCCCATGCCTATATTTCATGGAAAGGAAAGGGTGGATTTTAGAAACAATTTTAGGGAAGTAATTGGGGAACAAAACAAAAACACTGTATTCAATGATAGAATGGGAGAGAATTTTGTTAACAAGGGTGATCCTTTAGCGTATCCCCCACTTTAACCAGGATTTTTACCATCAGGGAGGCAGACGGGGGGTGGGGGGTGGGAGGGAGAGGAAGGAATTGACATAATTCCACAACACTTTATTAGGGATGAATATAAGTATACATATAACAACTATCATACTTTTAATTATAGTAATATAGAGTTGACAAATGAACACTTTGACTTTTGCTAAGGGTTTTAAATTTATACCCAAAAGGAAATGTGTCTTGACAAAATGTATATTACATCTCAAAATGTTTGTTAGAAAATTAAATTTAGAATTGGTGTTACAGGGAAACCAAAGAACTAAGAACAGTGAAATTATGAGGAAAAGGAGTGTATTCAATTCACCCCTGCACCCCCAACTAAGGAATGTTGAAAATGTTGTGGTAAAAAAACTTAGGAAGAAAATTCCCAAAAATAGATGTAGGTTTAACATTACTAAGAATGAGAGAGCTATACTGGATGCATTTTAGGGTAACAAAACTGTAAGAGTGATGAAACCGGATAAGGGAGGGGGGACGGTATTTATGGACACAATAATATATGAGGCTAAAATGTTGAACATCTTAGGGGGTACTGATAGTTATACCAGGGTCTTAAAAAATGAGATCAAAGTAGCATACAAAAAATAGATTTGGCCTTAAGTGACCTTCTTATGGAAGGGTTAATTGATGTAGACACTTACAATTATCTTATGAATGATAAACCAAAGATAACTATGATTTTCAGTATCCCAAGAGTACAAAAAGATAGCAAAAACTCTCCCTTAAGACCAATTGTATCAGCTGAAGGGTGCAAGACTGCCCCTATAGCTAAATATCTAGATAAAAATCAAAGGCTTTGTGGGGAATTGAGAATGAAATCCTAAAGGATTATGGGATTTTTTAGTGAGCACTGGACCTGAACAATTTAATGAACAATTGTTTTTCGTAACAATATATATAAATTACTTATTCTCAGTGATGCCACATAAAGAAGGACTGGATTGGTTTGAGGAAGCTCTTGTACAGAAGTGGAAGGGGAATCACAGTGATTTTCATGTTTTCTTATTGCTCATGGAACGTGTGTTAAAAACAATTATATCTTTTTTTGGAGGTGGGTTTTTTCAACAAGTAAAGGGGAGAGCAATAGGGGCCAATTGTGCATCTACATATGTTAATATTGTTTTGGTCCTATGGGAGAGAATGTTTATTCTTGATTCCAAGTTTAAGACATGCTGGTCCCTGTACAGAAGGTTTTTAGATGCTATATGTATCATTTGGGTCAATACGGAAAGTAAACTGAATGAGTTTATGGACTATATGGAAAGTACAACACAATTTATGAAATTTACCCATAATATTTCTTGTGAGAAAATGAATTACTTGGACGTGATTATCCATAAAACTGATACACGCTTTAAATCAACAGTTTATAGGAAGGAAACCTTTTCCAACTCTTATTTGCACTACAGGAGTACTCACCCCATACATCATAAAAAAAGTACAATTAAGGAGCAGTATAGTCAAGCTTGTAGAATGACTTCCAGTGATGACGACTTTAACACAGAATGTGATATATTATAGCAATAACCCATGCCTGGGTGTGGGTAATGCTGGATTTACCCATGGTTGATGTGGTTTGGTCATGAGGGCAAAGTCCGAGTGGCCAAACAAAGCCAACTGGGGTAAATCCAGTATTACCCACACCCAGAAGTGGGTTATTGCTATTATACAATGACATTATTTAAGAAAAAAAAATAATTACTTTTCTTAAATAATGGCATTGTATAATGCCTCCTTGCTGCCCTTCCGCAGCTGTCTGGTATTCTGCGGCAGTTCTGATGTACTGCGCATGCATATGCCTATGCAGTACATCAGAGCTGTGCGCAAAAGCAACGGAGAAAGCAAGATCTCCATTGCTTTTTAAAAACTGCTTTGTTATGTTAAATGGGTTTAACATAGCGAGACAGCTTTAAAAAAGCAAAGGAGAATCTCCGTTGCTTTTTTAAACCTGTCTCACTATGTTAAACCCATTTAACATAGCGAGACAGTTTTGAGAAAAGCAACGGAGAAAGCAAGATCTTTGTTGCTTTTTACAAACTGTTTCTCTATGTTAAATGGGTTTAACATAGTGAGACAGCTTTAAAAAAGGCAGTTTCCGTTGCTTTTTTAAAGCTGTCTCGCTATGTTAAACCCATTTAACATAGCGAGACAGTTTGGAAAAAAGCAATGGAGAAAGCAAGATCTCTGTTGCTTTTTAAAAACTGTTTCACTATGTTAAATAGGTTTAACATAGTGAGACAGCTTTAAAAAAAGCAACAGAGAATCTCCGTTGCTTTTTTTGAAGCTGTCTCACTATGTTAAACTCATTTAACATAGTGAGACAGTATGAAGCAATGGAGATCTTGTGTTCTCCGTTGCTTAAAAAAAGAGTTATAGTAATGGAAAAAGTCCGGGCGACCGGACCTTTTTTTCCATTACTATAACTGATTTACAATGTGCACGTTGACCAGTCAGCATGCACATTTTTAAATATTAATTGGGGGTCATTGTATAATAGAAAATTTATTTTTGGAAAGAGTTTACCCTTTAAATTTAATACATGACGTCAGGACTGAGGGTAAGGGTCAAAGATGTGATAGACTTTTCCCACTTTTAGGGAAAAAGGCTCTGCAAATAATCCCTGATATGACTGGGTTAAAGGAAAACAAGTTTGACCAGGCCTTTGTTATGGAATTTAATGGAGACACACATTTGGTAAAAAAGATTATTAAAGGAGAATGGAAAAATGTATTTAATTAACTGATCTGACTATTTTAAGGCAAGAGCCATTAAAATTATATATAGGAAAAGTTAGAATATGAAGGAGTTATTGGAATACAATAGCGGTCCCAGCATTAAAGGTAACATGAAAAGGAAGGGCACATACAAATGTGGGGCATGTTCTCAATGCCCCCAAGTAATAAATTGTGAAAAGGTGTTTATCAGTAGTAGAAGTAGGGATATAGCGGAAAACACCTTTAACAATTGTAATACACCAGGGGTGATATATTTGGCTATCTGTGATTTATGCAAGGCATTCTATACTGGCAAAACAGAGCGTAAATTAAGAAGCCGTATTGACAAACAGTATTAGGACATTAGGACACAGAATGAAAAATGCATTATGCAAGCATACTAAAGCTTGTGTTGGGGCCAATTTTTCCTTTTTTGTCATTGAGAAGATATCAGTGGATGTAAGAGGTGGGCCTTGAGAGTTGAGATTGAAATATAGAGAACTATTTTGGCAAATCATCCTTGATGCTAGTAGGTTCCCTGGCCTTATCGAAAATATAAGTACAGCTCCTGTACTTAGAATGAGGGCAGCAAAGTTATAACACATTCCTGAACAAAAGTTAGCAACAGACTAGTAAGTTGTAAGTTGAAAGTTCCCTTAAACGTGATTATTACACAATATTTTTAATTGAAGTATTATACAATTTAGTCTGTATGGAAAGTCTCTTAGGATAGTGTGTTTGATATAATATTTACTATGAGACCCACACATTTTTTGTTGGGTGATTAATCGATTTGTACATGACTCAAAATTTGTGTATTTTTGAATTTGGCCACTTGATGGAGCCTTTACAATTTCTCAGAAAGCTGCTAGCGAAGGCTTTTATATGTTTTACATTAAAAATACTTTAA
>NC_056741.1:569785172-569957672 GCF_019279795.1 Protopterus annectens | reverse complement strand
CTGCACCATTTGCTTTCCTTAGCACTTCTTTACAGAAGTTTCACTTCTACTGTGTGTGGTGACCACACACATTCTTTTTTTTTTTTTGAAGCACAGTTTATTTTTCAGAGAGTTAAGAATCATTTCTTTGGCTTGCAGAGACAGCTTTTGGGAGCATGTATTGTTCACATAGTATTAAGTTTCATTTGCATTTAATATTATCTGACACATATCCTAAGCCTGTGAATAAATTAGTACTGTGTTGTCTTCATGATTTATTCTATTATAAATAATAATATATTATTCTTAAATAAATAAGTCATATGTCTTATATGTGTTGACTATTATTCTAATTTGTTAAGCTGGGCTATATTTCAGTTATACTCTGAGATCTCTGTATACAGAAAAACATAACAAATGTTATTGAGCAGGCAGAAATTAGAAATTAGTCTGTAACTGGAGGTGAAGAAGGAGACTTCATTTTTGGCAGGGGAAATTATTAATACATGTTTGAAATTATTAAGAATACCTACAGTTAAGGTCAAATCAGCAGGTTATTAATGATAGAGGCTGGCTAGTTTTAGGAGTTTATGGTACAAAACATTAGAACTGAAGAGATATCTATATACTGAGTCAAGTCACTTAAACATTTTCCATGGTTGTAGATTATACAAGTATAAACCTCTTCCTTGTATCCAGTATTATCTCAAGAATTCTAGCCAGTTTAATTTATCCAAGTCTTTTAGGTTTCCAGTACCATGATAGGAATGGATCCCATTCTTAAGTCAAAGTGTGATAAAAGCTGTGAAATTAGTATTGCTTTATTCTTTGATGTTACCCAAAAGTGCAGTTTGCATCACCTACAATGTGCCCAAAATTGACTTCTTCTGTAATTCAGATGGAGTTACATGGATCAGTAGCATATATAAATACGACTTTAAATTCTTTTTTAAGAGACCCATTGGTCCTTCTACTACTGGACCTGTCTGGGTATCCTTCTTCCACATTACCCTCATTTCTGCCTGCAAACCCTGGTATTTTATGACTTTATGTCTCTCTGTAAATAAGACGCTGTAATTACTAGATGTATCAATTTCAATGATCAATGCTACTGTTGTCTTCTTTTCATGGACTACTATATTTGGTTTTCTCGCATCTATTTTTTGAACTGTTGGTAAATGCGTGATCCCATGTGATATAAACTTCATCATTCATCATCTTTATAATGTTTTATGGCTCGTATTTCTAATGATACTCAGCCACGTCAATATTGTAATGCTTGCATAATCTCCAGTGCAACAGTCTTGTCACATTAGTACGCCTTTCAGTATATAGGCCCTCTGCCATTGGTGTATCACACCCAGCAACAAGATGTGCAACTGTTTTCAATTCTGTTTTACAAAACCTGCATCTGTCTGTTTTTCCTACATGCTCAATATACTTTGAAAAACAACATGTATATAGACCACTATCCTGGGCTGCCAATATTAACCTTTCATCTTTTGGTTTAAATTTTCCTCTCCTCAGCCATTCCTGTGTCAGAGGCTGATCAACATGAGGTTCCAGGAGTTTTCTGTACTTGCAACTATATTTATGCCTTTTCCACATTTCTTGCCTTCTCATCTGATCCTTCACCTCATACTGTTTCTTTTGAGGGTTGTTTTGGCACATTCAGTTGCTGTCTGATTTTTGCCTACTTCTGGTTTAATTTCTATTCTCACTTGACACCAATATGTTTCTGGTAAACTAAGCAGGGAAGTCATCTTAGACTTGTTTTCCTCATGTTTTATAACTTTCACTATGCTTGGATCTTGAAAGGTCAGCAGACATGTATGTAGTCCTATCATTGCAGATCTGTACATGTGATCAATTTTGGGGAAACCAATACATTCTTCAGAACAAGGAATCTTGGTATATATTGATTTTTTATAAATCATTTACTAAGCATAAAGCATTTTTCTTGTTTTCCTGTCCAACCGATACAATACTTTTTGGGGTCAGTCAGTTACCCCAAAACTGTAAGAAAGAGCAAGTTGGTTTACAGCTTGGACTTTGTTTTAGATCTCAGGACTGTTTTCAGTGTTAATTTTAATCTTCTAAAATAGTCCTTACTGAGTTTTGTTTGTATTCTGTTCATGTTTTATTGTTCATCAATTCCCAAATAGTTATACTCTCCCCTCTGCTAAGTTCCTTTATATCACATTCCTGTCCCAAATGATTTTTCCTGGTGCTGCAGCTTTCAGGTTGTTTTTGCACATTTAATGACATTCTTATATCATCTGAGAAAGTTTTTTAACCACTAGTTGTGCTTTCAGCTCCTCATCTGATGAAATATATAGTTTTAAATCATCCACAAAAATATGAGAAATCTTTACACTTTGTTGTTATCTGAGAGCCAGCTGTAACCATGGCTTAATCTGTTAAGTAGACAACTTAATGTGTTAAGGGTAAAACAAAAAAGCAGTGGTGACAAAGAGTCACCCTGAAATATTCCTCTTTGAATTTTTTTCCCTGGGATAATAATCTGTCCTTTATCATGGCTTAGCTGTAAAGTGGTTTGACATTGTTTTATGGTCACTGTGATGTAATTAATCAATGTATTGTGTATCTTATACATTCATAAGTACTCCTTTATCCATGAATGTGGAGTGCTATCAAATGCATTTTCGTAATCTACACATGCCATGCTTAGATTCTCCCCTTTTTAGTATTCTTCATTATGACTTTATTTAACAACAGATGATCCATTGTTTCATATGAATTTCTATTATTACTCATTTGTTCTATTGCCATGACTAGGTTTTCTTCTAAATAGCTATAAACTTTGTAGGCATCAATTCCAGTACATGGTTTATACACAGCAAGAAGGCAAATTATTCGTCTATAGTTTTTAATTAGTATGCACGTTCACTCTTAAGGAGGAATATCATTCCTGTTGTTAACCAGCTTGGTATCTGTTTGGGGTGTGCATATAAAAAGTTCTTATTCAGGACTAAATCTTTGTGTAAAGATGTTAATACTTTTAGCCAGAAGTTAGGGACTGCATCTGGGTGTGGGGTTTTCCAATTAGGAGCTTTTCTTAATTTTGTTTCAGTTTCTCTGACCGTTATATCATCCCATTTCATATCATGCACATCTGAACTTCTTACTGATTCTTTTATATTTTTATCTGTTCAGTATCTTTGTTGTGTACAACAGGACCTTCATAGCTATTTTTCCAAAATGTGTCTATTTCTTCTTTTTTTGTTGGTGCTTCTGTTCCTTTTGTCTCAATTCCCAGTTCTCTATAAAACGTTTTTGGGTCATCAATGAATTGCTTATTTTGTATTTTTGCTTTATGTTATCTGCATATCTTCTAAATTTTTCTGCCTGTGCTGATATCTTTAGTTTATTATTTGCAATATTGTATGATAGAGCCTGTTCTGTTCTGATATTGCACATTGCTTTTATCACATCTATCTTTCTAAGATTTTTGGTGATTTGTATCATTTTCTCTACTCTCCTAACAGTGACACTTTTTATTTTAATTGCTTTATAGTTTTCTTTATTTGATACTTCCACAATGGCATTTCATTTCTTCCCTTCCTTCCACTTATTTCAAGGTGTTTTGTGATAATACTTCATCTGTTATTAGTTTAGCTGCTTGTAATATATCCTATTTACTTCTGTTATATTACACAATTTTATGTTAATAGCCTTGATTATTGTGTTTATTTGCTTTATCAGACTTCTAATATTTTGGGTCTTATTGATTTTCTGTAACCTGTTTCTTTCTTAATATGTATATCCATCTCTATTAAATCAAGCAACTCTTCCCTCAGATTGTTTTCTTCTAAACTGAGACCAAATTCTTTGTCCTCCATTTCCTGCAGGCATTCTACAGAAAGTTCCAGAATATCTTCCTGTGACATATTCTCTTCAGCTGCATCCTGCATCATTTGTTGCTCTTTCATAGGGCAACTCACTGACCTATCACTCTACAACATTGACTGCATCAGAGTTGCCATTCTTTCCTGCTCCTTCCCTTGTTGTGCAACTCCAACTGAACTTTGGTGCTGCTTTCATACTGAAGGCTCCAGAGTATGCTCATGTGGCAACTGATCAGATGCTTCCTATTCCACCTGTTTCTCCTTAATTTGGGAGCTTACTGTTCCATCATCCTTTGACATCACCAGAGTTGGATTTTCAACAATAAATTGTTCACTTCACAGGTATTCCATAACTTTAGTTTCTATTTCTTTAATTTCTCCATTACTGATTCTCTTTTCTACTTCCTCTCTTTGTTTTCTTGTGTTTTATATTGTGACAATTTCCATATCTGAGTACCTTTGCCTGTATTTCTTTTCAAATATCTTTGGAGCTTCTTTTTTGTATTGACTAGTTTGGCTTTCTCCTTTGCATAAATATTTTACAATATCAGTTCTGTTTTTCTTTCCCATGTCCATGTTTTGTTTTTTTATACCTTTCAAAAATCTCTGGGTTTTCTTCTTTATATTTTTACACTTCCTTAGTTCCTTCTTTTTCCAAATGGTCTGCTGTATTAATGAAGACAAAATTGCGTTTTACGCTTTTGACAGTTTTTCTTGTGCCAAGTATTTTTCTTTCAGCTAATTTTCTCTTAAAATTCTTTGCTTTTTGCATAATAGTAACAATATACAGTTTCTTTCTTATCCTCAGTAGTCCACTCTCTCATCTTTATAGTTCTTTTGTGGCCTGTCAGTTTTTGAAGTTTTTGCAGACTTCTACTTCCTTCTACAACAGGGGTGCCATCCTCCCCCTGAGACTGGTCTAACCCCATTGTAGGAATGTTTTCATGTCTTGAGGATACCACACTGTCATTTTTTCCAGTCCTAGCATCAGTGCACCTACCAGGATTGGACACTTTTCTGTACTGGAACTGGAACAGCCAGCTGTCTTTTCTATTTTTAACCTACTTCTGTCCAGTAATGTAGGCAATATAAAATACAGTCTATATATCAGTGTTGTCTTGCTGAGATTTTGTAAAAACAGGGCCCATCTTGTGAAGGTAATCATCAAGACTTGAGGATAAATTTGGTTCCAGCAATAGTACTCCTTGTTTGGTGATTTTATCATCTCTTTCCATTTGGACCCCTATCATCTCTCCAATCAGACTCACTTTTAGTAGTGACAGTTTGAAAATGTTGTTGTAGGTTTTGTGCATAGTTTCAAGCTGGTTAGCAACTGGATTATACTGATGGATTTTAAGGAATACACTTGTAGAAAAAATGAATAGAAGGATATGTTGTGTTCTTTTTTATTAAAAGGAAGACCATTGATAAAAGAATACTGAATTATCGCTTTAGGATCATGGACATTGCTGGGCTGGGATAAGGATTTATTAATGCTGGATGGAATAACAGTGACATTGAAGTGGACAGACAAGTGATCTGTCTGGCTGAGCATAATTATAGTAGAACAGATGTGGTTAAGATGTTGATCCACCCATTAGTAATGTGTATTAGCAGACATATCCTGCTGCTATTTGGAGATAGGAATTTGAAAAAGTGGCAGAAGATGTCAAACCACTTTGTTGGCATGGCTTTACCAGGGTCAAATGCTCGCTTAGTTCAGACTCTCTCCCCATATACATAGTGATTTTTTTGCAACAACGATAGCTGCAACAGAGTCTGATATCAGAAAGTAAAGGCAAAATGGAAGAAAAGTCAAAGCATATGCAACCAATTACTTGGTTTAAGGAGGCCAACTCAAAGCAGAATCTGCTGTTTCAGTGCATTTCTGTAACAGTGCATAACATGAAGAACTTCTGTTCTACTACCCTGCATACTCAGGAAGAATTTGGAAGGAAGAAATCGAGGTGGACAATCCCAGACAAATGCTTATGGCTCTCAGCTCCTTTCCCACAAGAGACCGTGTTATCCACTATAGCAGAAAAAAAACGAAGTCTCCTCCGACAACAAAGCTGTATTAAAATTGTGTTTGACTTTTCTGCAGACTTATATCAGTCTCTCAAAGAAGTGGATTATATGAAGAGAAAGTTAACTTACTTTGTAATCCATGTGATAATGGTTTACCCAGCTGCAGAGATGTAACTGGTTCAACTGGTGCCTTGTGCTCCATCAACTAACACACCAATCAGGCAGCCAGACAGATACATGTCCTCTGCCTCCTGCCCTCGCTCTTCAATGGAAGAGCAAAATAACAGAAAAAAAAAAACAGTCTGCTCCATCTAGTGGCACACCTGCCAAGTGACCAGACAGATATATGCCCCCACCTACCCTAGCTCTTTAATGGAAGAGAAAATAAAAAAAAATTCAGCAATCAGGTACCTAGGGCTCCTGAACCGCACAAGCCTATCAGGTCCCATTTCTGCACTCTGCCCTTACTCCTCCTTCTCATATTATAGTAAAAATAAATTAAAACAAAGAAAATAATATTTTTTTAAACAGCAGCAAACTGTTTGCTACAAATGTATTAAGCAATTGCTACAGTTTATACCCCACAAGGAATGCTACAATACTCAGGTTTTACCTATCAAAAAAAGAAACATTTTTTTTTTTACATTGAAACTGTAACAAACTGCTTGCTGCAAATGTAGCAAGAAGTTAGAATTCTTTAGTGCTCTGCTTTGACTACAAATGCAATACCAGCTTTTAAAAGCTGGTATGCATTAAAGAGAGATTAGGATCAGTTGATTGTGCCTCCCTCTAGCACTTTATGCATAGGGCAGTTCCCCCTTCATCCCACCCTAGCTACAATTGTCCAGCTGCACTAATAGTAACATCTTGGGATAACATAAGGAGATATACAGATATTAAAATATGTGGCAGTTTTATAAAGAAGAGAAGGAAAAAAAGAGGTAAAACTTTGTGAAGGGCTTGGAGCATGTTTCAACATATATAAGGAAATGGAGTGGGAGGCAAACAAATCCAGAATAGTGGAGGATGCTTCATATGCACAGTTAGTAAGGAAAATGCTAGACAAGAGGATAACACTTTAGATAACATGGCAAGAAGCCACCTAGGAAAGCATCAGAGATCTTTAAAAGTGACATATGTTAAACACATACAGGCCAACCCATTCAGAGAGAATATCAGAATAGATAAGCAAGAGGTAAAGAGTGCAGAAAATGATGAGAAACAGTTGGGAACTTAAACATATAAGGGGCACTTCTTCCAGCAAAAATAAAAAAAAGAACTGCCTTTAATAACACCACAATAGAACAAGTAGTGAGGCAACTAATGCAAGTCATGGTAAACCCCAATGGAGGGGAGAGAGAAGATCAGATTCTGAAACACAAGATGAGTTCTGTTGTCACATCAAGAGTGGTCTACAAAAGCTTGATCATAGTGCTGCGTTCCCATCCTCCAGTAAATACAATGCTCCTCAGAAGTGGAAGGAGAGGGATGTTCAAAAGTACAAAAGTATAGACTGATGCATTAACTGTTACTGAACTCCCAGAAACTGTAGTTTGGACTATTGAACAAAATAATGGTGACCAATGTATATTGGCAGTGCATTGTGGGACATTGTGTTGAGCTCATAGATTTTTTTTGTTTTTTTGTTATTTAAACATCAGGATGAGACATACTTTAATGATTAATGGGACAACATTTTTTTGATTCATGAATATACTCCTTCCTGTGTTGGGTATGCTTACATCAGTGGGGATTGTGTAAAATGTTGTAATCCATTCAGAGTATTGGAAAAATAAAGGATGAATACAGATGAATACAGGGGGGGGGGTGGCCTTACCTGGGTCATATGTAAGAGAAGATCTGTGGATGTCATTCAAGTTTTATGGTGAGAAAGGGATAAAAACAGTGTTGATGAAAGGAATTGTTTTTCCTGCTTACCTCTTTCTCAGCTATATATCTGTAAATGTATATACATATGTCAAACCTATAGACTTTGACGTCACAGACATCAAAATGAGGGCTAATATGATGAACCATTTATGTGATGAGGATTTAAGTATCCTAGCCATGCAATGAATGTGTTTCCTTTTTTTATATCAGATATAGCTATGCTGGTTAGATTTGTGTCCAATCTGGTATGACTTACAAAACTGGGAAAACACAGTTTATATTAGGGAAAAGTAAAAGGATAACCTTTTTTTTCTAGTCAGAGGTGAAACGGTAGTCCTCACTTCTTGAGTGAGCTGTCTCCTGAGAAATCTTATTTTATAATGATTTAAATGTAAGTAAATGACACGTATAAGATATTAAAATGTTTCAGCAGCATATAGGTTCATAGGTAAGTATAGGCTAGTTGGCCTTGCAAGCCATTTTAAGTCTAAATGATTTCCCTTCATAGGTGAGAATTAAACCACGTTCCTTGCATCCGTGAGGTAAGCACGTCAACTGTTATACCAACCTTCAAATATTGCATATGCAAACCTCTAAGCATCATACTGTAAAATGCTTAATGGCAAATGATCTATTGGAAATAACAAATAGCCATTTAGAATATGATTTGCAGTGTGTATTGTGCATGCTGCATTTGTTCTACCTAGCTTATCTTTAGTTAAGCATATATTATACAAGATTCATAGTTTGCAATGGTATGTATAAGCTAAATATATCCAATACTAAATGTTTCAATAGAAAAAGAATCTAAAATGTCTAATGATAACTTCTGCATGTAAAAGATACAACCAGATTCCTAAGAAATGGCCTGTAAATTATGTGGAGTGGGCTAGCATGTGTGAATTGCTTCTCAAAGATGGACTTACTCTGGGTATTTTGGTTAGTTAATGGGGAAAGGGAGACAAAACAAATCTGCTTTTCTTCTCTTCACTCCCATTGTAAAGTAAGTCATACTAGGCATAGGCATATATCATGTTGCCAAAGGACTTATACCTAAGTTCAGGGATCAAGTCAGCAAAATCTAGTTGTAGGGGGAAGGGTTAGTCCAAGTCTTCAGCCAGTGAATAGAACCAAAGGAGACTGAATTAATGACAGTAAGGGAACATGTACTAATTTTGTATCTTGGAACAAAGGAGGATGTTCTCATCCTATAATACACAGATTTGTCAGAAAATAAAGCATTCAAATACTCAAACAGCCCTTCTACAGGAAAGTAAACTTATAATTTGGCCAGCACAAAAGTTACAGCAATAGGAATGTCCATGCATGGTGACAGACATTAAATCTGGTGGAGAGAAGTAACAGTTTATTGCTTATGAGCAAGAATATAAAATCTAAATCTTATAGAATGAGTACAATGTGGAGGTGGATTACATGGAGGGGGGCGCAATCCAAAGCAGCCGAACTAGGGTAGGCAACATATATGTTCTTAATACTAACAATATGATTTTCTTTGTGGGCATTGTTATACAAAGGGAACTATATAATGGAAGAGGGGAATATACATGAATATGAGAGGGGTTCAATTTTATATTGCAACATGAACTGGACAGATTGCAAGGAAATAAGGAAAACAATGTTAGTCCCCAGGATTGGTTGAAGTGGAAAATCAAAGCTCAAGATCTAATCAATATATGGAGATATAAGCAGGCAGAAAATACAACATTCACTTTTTATAGAGAAGGGGGTGCCCAGGGCAGCAGGTTGGACTTTCTTACAGGCAGGAAAAATCATGTTAGGGTGACACAAATGGTTACATTAGATAGACATATTTCAGATCATGCCACTGCAATTTTGTAAATGACCATTGAATAAAAATAAAATAAATGTCATGCATGGAGATTGGTATAAGTGAAAGGACAAATGAGCAACAGGAAAAGTTACGAGATGAAATATACATGGTGGTAACAGATAATGCTCTTAGAAAAGTTCTTCATGTTTAATGGAGCGAAAGGGATGAAAACAGTGTTGAGGATGTTTAATGGCATTGGAAAGTGAATACTGAGCAATATAGAGAAGAAGGGGAAAGATTGATAGATTAAAAATAATTGCATGAATTAATAGCAAGAGAGTTTAACAACACATTAATCTTGCTTAAAGGTTTATAGGTTGTAAAGGGAGGACTGGAGCATTTAACAATTTCACTGACAGAGGTGGAATGTATACCAATGTGTAACATCTGGTTGCAAGGGAAGAGGAAGAAAAATTAACAGAACAAAAACTAGCAGGCAGTATAAAAGATAAGACAAGAAACTATCATCTTAGGTGATTTCAATATTGACTGGCAATCCTGTTCTGGCAACAATCCAACCCATCATGTACACCTTCATGGCTTCACCCAACTAGTCCAGTCAACAACCAGGATAAATAAAAACTCCAGCAAGCACACTACCCTGGATTGGATACTAGTCAGTAAGAGCCCCCAGTCATATATAACAGGCTGCTTATCAGATAGCCTCAGTGATCACTCCCCAACATTCCTACTCAAAAAATACCTATACCAAGCTAAACCTGTCATCTGCCGTCAAATATGTAAAAAAACTAAACTTTAACCCACTCACATTCATCTCATCCCTCAAAGAATGCAACTGGCATCCTCTAAAGTACCTCAGTCTAGATGACGCAGTTGAATTTTTTAATACTACCTTCCTGAACATCCTTAATTACCATGCCCCCATAAGATTTTCCTGAACCAAAGCACAACCCTCCCCATGGCTACAGAAAACCACTAAGTCAGAAATGAAAAACAGGGATAAAGCCTGGGAGCACTGGCACAAAAGCAAAACCCCCTCAGCTAGACAGAAATTCCTAGAACTACGCAATAGAGTCAAAAAGCTAATAAAACAGGACTAATCCCAATACTACCAGTCTGCCCTACACTCCTCACAACACAGCCCCAAACAATTCTGGTCCTCCATAAACTCCATCCTCCACCCAGGTAAAGTCAGTACCCCTCTTCCTAACACCCCTCACTCCTCAGAAAATATTGCTACCTCATTCAACACACACTTCACCCAAACCATACTATCACTAGCTAAACAACACAACCCCCCTCCCCTCCAACCCACACCTTCAACTAATAATCTCCCCACTGCCTTCTCTTTTTCTTCTGTACCTACCTCCAACATAAAAAAACAAACTCTTAACTAAACTTAAACCCACCAAATTAGCAGCAGACAACCTCCCAAGTGAATACCTACAAATCGCAGCTGATGCTCTGGCCTACCCAGTATCCATCTTGATTAACCAAGCTCTGTCAGAAAGTTATGTTCCCACACTTTGGAAAGTATCACATATAATTCCCCTCCACAAAGGTGGACCCTCCGCAGAACTAACCAATTACTGCCCCATAGCTATTCTCTCTCCACTCTCCAAAATACTAGAGAGATGCATACACTCTCAGGTCTCAGACTACCTCCTAACTAACAACCTCCTTTCCAGTACTCAGCATGGTTTCCGACCAAACCATAGCACCACCACTGCCTTACTCTCCTTTACTAACACTATCCTTCAGCATAAAAACAATGGATATCTCTCCTCTGCTACTTTCCTAGACCTATCTAAAGCATTTGACATGGTCCCAAACAAACAACTTATCTCTGTCCTCAGTAACCTATCCTTCTCACAATCAGTCACCAACTGGTTTCAGAGTTACCTGTCTGACCGCCAACAATCCGTTGTATGGCAGAATGACATATCTCCCCAACTACCTGTCTCCATAGAGGTTCCCCAAGGATCCATCCTTGGACCCCTACTCTTCTCTGTTTACACCAATAATCTAGCCTCTGCCACCAAACATGGCACACTCATACAATACGCAGATGACTCGACCATCATTTGCTCAGCCCAGTCCCTACCCAAACTGCAAAAAGTCACACAGGAAGCTTTTTCCTCTGTTGAAACATGGTTATCCAATGCCCAATTAATACTCAACCCAAACAAAACTAAACTACTCATCTTCCAACCCACCAAACATACTCAAAACAACTCTCACTTTAACATCACAGCAAAAGACAACACCACTATATACCCAAGTGAACACACCAAATTGCTAGGAGTGGAAATAGGCAATAAACTAAAATTTGACATTCACATATCCATGACCATAAAAAAAGTCCACAAAAAAACTAGGAGCATTATACAGAAATAAGCAATTTCTCACCAAAGCAGCAAAGATTTCAAAAGCAAATTCCCACCTTATCTCCACCCTACTTTATGCCTCTCCAATATATACCACCCTAAGGCAATGTGATCTAAACAAGCTAGAGACCTGCTACAACAAAATTGCCAAATTCACCACACGGGCATCCTACCATAGTCACCACTGTCTCTCACTTGCTGAACTGGGCTGGCTTGAACTCCCTCACCTCCTTCAGTGGTATCAACTCTCACTCGCCCACAAACTAGTAAACCATCCACTAAATGTCCCATCCCTCCAGAACCTACTCCAACCCTATCGCACCACCAGACCACTAAGATCCAGCAACAAAAATCACTTGCAGATCACTAAAGCCAATAACTCTGCTGGTGAAGCACTATTCTCTTGCGCCATAGCCAAATTATGGAACTCACTCCCACCCACAATTACCTCCGTACCATCATGCACCCACTTCAAAACTTTACTAAAAGCACACCTAAAAACATACTGGCTATGCCCTTGCAACTCCCACTCTAATATCATCCACCCCATCCAACCACTACCTTTCTTTCCACTCCACTAACTACCTTGATTATAGCAAGCTCAGATGCTCATAAACCTAGTACTTATTATACAGCAGGAACTTCCCATTGTAACATTTGTTAATGTCTGTTATGTACTTCACAGATAAAGATTCTAGTTGTCTACTGATGTACTATGTTCTTCATCTGTAAATATGTTGTAAGTAATTGCTATGTTAAATTGTTAATCGCTATGTAATCCAATGTAACTACTGTCTGTTTATTTTACTGTGGAGCTTTTCTCCCCGGAAAATGGACCTACATCCAGTCAGACACTCCCGGTGAACAAATTTAAATAAAATAAAATAAATAAATAAATAACATGTGAATGTTAGATTCACCCAATAGAATAAGATAAGTAATTAGAACATATTTTTAAGAAATACAAAAAATATGAGAGAGGACCAGTAGAAGAATGTTTTGGAATACAGTGGACAGAAAGCTATTAGGCAAAGGCGGTCAGAGGTAGTTAAATAGATCCATTATATTACAGGAGACCTAGATAGCTGTACAGAATATAAAAAGAGGAAAATCACCTAGTCTAGACAGATCTCCCTCAAATTTTGGAAATGGGGAAAGAGGAAGTGACACCAGTCTTACTAGGATACTATGAGCAGATCTGGGAGATGAAAACAATGTGGGGGGGCATGAGGCATGCTAGAATTATTTTAATAAAGAAAATCAAGGGAAATATTATAGATTTGATCAACTGCCAACCATTTTCATTTCTAAATCGGGATATAAAAATCCAAGTTAAAAGTTCTAACAAAGTGGTTGAAAGTGGTTTTGGCCAAAATATTAATAACATAACAAAACATGTGAAGTGGCAGTTATAATAAAATGGGAAAAGCTTAATAAAAAATAAGTAAACTTTTGATTCTTCCTCATATTACACATAATTATTTTATTTTACATTTATTTACCGGGAAAGTTCTACTGGACACAGGTCCTTTTTCAGCTGAGGACCGGGGAGAAAAGCTCCAGATAACATTACATAGTTCAACAGGTAGAAACCATACAGTTATACAGCATAGATACCTAGTATTACATAATAGATGGGATAGGATAACATATATCAAAAACTAAATGGGGAGCATTGGCATATAGTTCTATATGTAGGAAGTACCAATATAATACATATCTTACATGTTTTGTATGGTACTAAATAAAAATAACATATTTTTCTTACATCCATTTAGATGATGCAGGTATAGAAAACACACTAAGAAGAGTATTTGCTCCATGGGATACATTGCGATTAGGTTTAGATGAGGAATAGGTAGTACAGTAGTGTTTATCCTTAGGAGTCACAGGAGCATAACCAGGTATTCATATAGTGTGCTTTGTGGAGCTTTATGAATTGAGTGTTGGAGCACATGGAGGTTATGCAGCCAGGTAAGGAGTTCCAAGATTTAGAAATAGAATATCTGAAGATAGATTTCCCTGACTCGTTGATATGTTTGATGATATCTAGGTGGGTTTGGGTGCTAGATCTTAAGGTTCTAGTAGTGGAATAAGGCATGATTAGGTTCTGTAGCGCTGAAGTTTTAGTTGGTTGGTAGTATATTTTGTGTGCCAATGACAATTGGTTGAGTTTCAGTAGCTGTGGTAGTTCAAGCCAGCCTAGTTGCTTGAGTGATAGGTCCTATAAGGGGTCTCAGTAGCAAATCTAGCAATCTTGTTGTAACAGGATTATAATTTGTTTAGGTCAGTTTTGTGGAGGTTAGTAAGTACTGGGGATGCATAGAGAAGGGTAGACAGCAGATGTGTCCTGGCTATGGTGGCTTTGGTTTGTTTAGTGAGAAATTGTTTGTTGTGATAGAGTTTTTTTGTGAACCTTCTTGATAGTTTGGGCTATGTGAATGTCACATTTAAGGTTGCAATCTATTTCAACACCTAAGAGTTTAGTGTGGGAGGTAGGAGTAATTTTGTTTTTTGTTTTTGGATATGATGGTGAAGGTGTCATATGGGTGAGGGGATCTACAAGTGCTGAAAATAAAATGTTTTGTTTTATTTGGATTTATGATTAGTTGGAAGTTAATGAACCAGGTCTCAGCTAGAGAGAAGGTTTGTTGGGTCTGGAACTGTAGTTCATCTAATGTTTGGGCTGGACATATGAGGATGGTGTCATCAGTGTATTGTACTACTGAAACATTGGGTGTTGAGGATGAGAGCTGATTGGTAAATAGAAGAGTAGTGGGCCAAGGAGCCCTGCAGGACACCTAAAGTGACTGGTAAGAGAGAGGATAGTTGGTTCTGCCAATTCACTGCTTGTTGATGTCCTGACAGGTAGTTTTTGAACCATGATGTAGAGGGGGAGCTGATATTTAGGGTGGTTAGTGTATTAAGGAGTCTATTATGGTTAACCATGTTGAAAGCTTTAGACAAGTCTAAAAAATGGAAGAAACTAGTTGTCCCTTGTTTATATGATGGTTAACTGCATTGGAGAAAAACAATAGAGTTGTTGTGGTGCTGTGGAAAGGTCTAAAGCTGTGCTGATTTTTAGATAGCAGGTTGTTTTGTAGGAGGAAAGCCATGAGTTGTGTGTGAACAATTCTTTCCAGAATCTTTGATAAGGGTAATAAAATAGCAATTGGTCAGTAGTTATTGAGTTCTAAGGAACTGCCTCCCTTGTGCAGTGGTATTATGTGGGAGATCTTCCTTGTATTAGGTACTTTACACTCTGCAATAGATCTGTTAATCAGAATGGCTATGGGATAGGCTATGACATCTGCAGCTAGCTGTATGTATTCTGCTGGTAGATTATCTCCTGACAGGGTGGTTGGCTTAAGCTTGTGGGAGGAGTTTTAGAATGGATTTGGTTGAGGTTGGATGCAGGGTAAAGTGGGTGAAATTATCCTGTGGGTTACTGCTATTTAGTGTGGGTGGGAGGTTGGTGCTGTTACTATTACACTGGGTAGTTGCAAGGGCTTGTACTGTTTCTATGAAAATTTTGTTGAACTGAGTAGGGATGTTCTCCTGGTTGTTTACTGTTCTATGTGTAGAAGGCATATTCCAGTGATGTTTAACTATCCTTTGATGGTTAATATATAGACTAAACTCAAAGAGTATGCCAGCAAGGCACACCAATACAGAATTCCAAGACAGGAGCTGTTAACATTATCCTCTGAGATGGATGGAGACATCTACCTTCACATACTGCAGTATTCAATTTGGTGCAATGGATCAGGCTTCAGGAAGAGGGTAAATATTGAAAACTGTGGTGTGGTGGTGGTGGGGTTATGGCTGTCTATAAAGAAAAAATACAGTTGACAGATAGGGAAAATTGCAAGATAGGTGGGTATTAAGAGATTTGGAGATATTACTTTGAAAACTTGAAAATTTGGGGAAAAGTATAGAGATCAAGGACAAAATTCCCAGTGAAGAGCAAGCAACAAGAGAAAAATCAGGCATATATGGATAAAAGCAGATAAGGGAGTTAGTTACCCCAGAATTTTGTGGCATCTGACAAAAGGGGGGAGTCCTACTCTACCAAGAAAAATAAAGCACTTTCATCTTGGGAATCAACATATTCTAACTTTTAATATCTTAATAAGGATACATATGGAATGATCTAACACTGTACAGGAAAGAAATATAAGGAGGACCCTTGGATCAAATGGATTAGTCTCAAAAATTATATGTAATATAATTTATAAGGATATCAGACAATACAGAAGTGCAGAAAAAAAGATCCAGATCAGAGAGGGTTTGGACAATTAAGGAAACTACTAACAAGAAAATAATTAAATATAAGTTGAAAGACATGGGGAAAAAGACTTTCATCTTAGGAAATGGCCATATGCTTGGCACCAACAGATGAGGATCTTCTACTTGTGGTACAGTATACCCAAAAAGGTAATGTGTGACAGAGGAATTGCAAAGATGAAGTGCTGGAGATGTGGGGCTGAGGATGCAGAGATGATTCATATGCTTTGTGAGTGTAGAAGAGCAGAAGAAAGATGGAGACAAGACACAGAAGGGTGAGTTGAGATATTTGGTAAAGCATTTACTTAGTCATGGGAAGTATTGGAATTTTAGTAGAGAAAAATACAATGGAATGGAGAAAGAAGAGTTATTTACTAGATTATTGTAGGCATTTAAAATGGTCATAGTGAGGGAATGGGGAACAGCACATGTAGCAAAAAAGGGAGTTTGCATGTTGAGTATTTAAAACTGAATAGAATGGATCATGAGCATTATTATAAACTGAATGGAATAGAGATGAAACTTAAAAGATAGGTATCAGTGACGCATTTCTGTTGTAATCTGAACAAAACTGAAAAAGTTATAAGGCACACTGGATAAAAAGAGGTATTCAGATTTACAAAAAGATATATGGATGGTAGCAAATGTCTCGATGATGTGTAAATATGTACATAGATCTTGAATATTGTTTAGCCTTGTTCATTTATTTTACAAATGTGTATAAATTTTGTATGGTTATAAGGTTCATAGTTAAGAACTAGTAACATGCCCTTATTATTTCTTGTTTGTTCAAATTCTTTTTAGATACCATCTACTTAACATAAGGAAAGCTGTTCTTACAAATACACTGGCCAAACATGTGTCTGTGGCAGGACCCACACACACTTTAGTACTAGAAAAAATAATGGACAATGACAGAGGAGGGGATATCAATAACTATACTGAGACATCAGAAATAAGATGGATAGTAAGGTTAAGAGCAGACGCGGTAAGGAACTGAATGACAGAATCCCTTTGAAACCAATTTTAAAAAATAGAAGGTTATTTAAGTAACTTAAACTTAGTTTTAGTTATGCATCATTCTTTGGCATGTGTGATTTTATCTTTGCAGTATTTTTAAAGTGTTTTATTAGTTTTTGCTTGTATTTTTGCTGAAAATAATTAACTGTCTAGATATGCTGTATTTGGATTGGTTGTTTCTTAATTAGTCCCATTTGGAACTAATATAAAACACTCACAGTTTTATGTTGAGATATGGTCTGAAGAAGTGGTGAGTATTGTCACGAAAATACTAACCTTAAATAAACTCATTGTTTTTATGGACTGTGACTTCTTCATCCTTTGTTTGGTTTGCTGAATGCTACTGTGGATTTCTTTTTTGTTTGTTTACATTTATTTTGCTTTTCAAAATACAATAAAATGTTAAAAGAACAGTTTGTGTGCACAAAGAATGGGGATCATATTAATAATGAATATTTTTAAGATAGCAAACTTTTAAGGGACTTAATTAGGCCTGATTTCAAATGGAAGCTTGAAGGGAAAATAGAAGGAGGACTGTATCCAGACCAAATGGTTACTCTGGCATTTGGCATAGAATGCTAAGGCTCTGAGCTATAGTTTCTGAGGTACAGGGTTTGATTTCCTCACCCTTAATTTGTGACTGTGAGCAAGTCACTTAACCAGACAGTGACTGAGGGTAACTGTAAATTTGGGCTAGGCTCCTCAATGGTGACCTGAACAGCAAACCTAGTAACTACATATAAACCTATCAAGCAGAAAAAAACAGAGTATAGTCAGAAAACTGAAGTGGGAGGTTGTGGATTGAATAAGAATGTTGGTGGGTCCTTGGCTGTGTGAGGAAGTGAATCACACATACAGTCTTCAAATTAAGGGATTTTTTCAAGCTATTTGAGAGATGGGGTTTAAAGGGATAAACAGACTGTAGGTTTTAGATAAACAGGGAAATTTGATTTTACTGATGTTTGGGAAGAGATAGGGTTTAAACAGATAAACATATTGTGGGCTTTCACTAAACAGGAAACAGGGGAATGGGAATTTACAGATGTTTGGGGAGATATTGGGTTTAAAGGGATAAACAGATTGTGGGCTTTAGATAAATGGGGAAATGGGAATTTACTGATGTTTGGGGAAACTTAAGCCAAGTTTGGGTTACCTGTGAAGGACTAGTTGTACATTTGAAAATTATGGGCAATTTTGGTAAAGGAAGGGGGGCATAGGTTAAATGGGAAAATTAGAGACTGATAGTAAAGTTTTGAATTGTTGAAATGTATAGTGAGGTGACTGGGATGTTTCAAGACAGGGGAAAGGGATGATGTGCAGGATATGGAAGATGAATCATTTTAAAGGAAATTAGTTTTACTAAGTCATGGGCTTCCTGTAATATGTCTAGTATTAAATCCGTATATGCAAATGGCTTGGAATTTGTTCTTTACACCATCAGAAAGGAGGAAGAGTGGTATTCAATTGCTGGAGTTGTGGATCTCAGGAAGCTAATCAGTTATGGATGTAGTGGGGTTGTAAGGATATGAAGGCCCTTTAGAGATGAATAAAGTACTATTGGCTGCAGTTTACAGTGAACTGGTTAAAAAAAGAAAACTATATAATGGGAGTGATAAAAAATTATGATTCAGGTATGGTTTTCAAAGATTAGAAGGGTTCTGCATGGAATTATGGAACAGAGTGTTGAAAGAGGTTGGACAGACTAGGTAGTATTGCTCATGATGTAGGGGGGCTAGTACTAAAGAAGGGATCAGCGGACAGAAATTAGACTGTGTTTTAAGCCTCAGGATGGCATGTTAAAGTGTGTGAAAGTGCATGCTGTATTATTTATCTCAATTTAGAAAACCTTGCTGTGTGAGTATACAGACAGTTTATCAGTAAATTAAGTTTGCTGGACATAGGATGGGAGTTAATGGGCAGGCAAAATGACATTCAGACCAGTGGATGTTGGTCTGGGACTAGTATTATACTCTCAGAGGATGTTAGATAGAGATTAGCATTATCTCTAAGCACTTGGAAGGTTGATGGTCACTAATTGTTAAGTCACATTGAATGAACTAGACACTAGTGAGATGTATACATACCACTCATTGGTGTTGGATAAATAAATTATTATTGTATTATCCATGAGTTATACTCTTGTTGTTGTTGTAAGTGCCACCCAACTCTAATGCATGTTGTTGATGGTTGCCTTAATGTAAAACATTTTATATAAGAAAATTCTTGATAAAAACACATCAGGAAAAAAATGATGAAATATATGTTCAGCCTATAATCCTCGCAATGTTACAAGAATTGTTAGGTCATTGACAAAAAAATGGGATCCCATCTTGTGTACAACATCATGTTCCCTGTAGCCTACCAAGCAATACAACATCAAGTGCCACAGCATTATAGCCATGCAACATTACTGGTGGATCCACATTAAACTCAACACCATTCATTTTAGTACTCATGTTCTCCACTAGTATTGTTTGTACTGAGTCAAAGGGATGTCCTTAGGGCAGTTTATGGATACAGTACTATTTACGAAATCAGTGAATGGTTGTGACATGACATTTTAGCACCTCATAGTTCTCCATCAACATTTATTTTGCTCTGTTCCTTTGCACTACTCTACACTACATATAATAGGATTAAATTAAGCAAAATGGTTATGAACTGAACATTTAAAGTGATTATTATATTGCAGTAAATGCCATCACACAATGCATAGATTATTTGCGTATGGCCATTCTGCCTGACAACAATTATTAATGACTTCTATTTATGTTTATCTTTATGCTTCAGATCTAAAAAAAATGTTGGTCTCAGTGACATTCAGGTTTTAATTTTATATGAAGAATGAGCATAACTTACTCTCTATTACCCATACATTAAAATACTATGTCCTAAGAGAAAACACATTTCCCAGTCAAAGTGGTTTTATGAATAGGTCTGCAGCGCAAATAAATACTTCTATGCTTTTTGATTTTACTGTCTGTGTACCAGTATAGATTGGTGTTAATACTGAAAGATCTGAGTTTGTGTTTAGTGAAGAAGTGTCAAAAACAGTCTGTTTTTATGATATTATTTTCATCTTATTATACAGAATTATAGTGTAAGTGGTGGTAACTCAAAAGTAACAGGATGATGATTAATAAAGTTCATGCTGTCACTAATTGCTTTGTAGAAATGAGTTGTTTTCAATGGGATAAATGGTTTGTTTCCCTTTAAAAAGTTTTGTATTAACACACAAGCAATGTTGTTAGTTGAAGCTGACATGTCCAGACAGGCTTACCTTCTCTTGCTTTGCTATTGCCATCTGACCTAACTCAGCACCCTAGTGCTTACCTTACACTTTCCATGCCTATGTGACACAAAATGCAATTTAAGTAACTGCAGACTGGCTGCTCATGGTAATTACTGCTAGAATTGTCAATGAGGCCATATTAGCATACTGCACAAGAAGAAAGGAAGCTACGGCAAACTTCCCTAAGGCCTGATCAGCATGGAGTACCTTTTTCTAACAGAAGTAAAATATTTTGCCCAAAGAAAAATAAAACAAGTGAACAATGAATATTCCAATCTATTACACATGAAATCATAAAGTGTAATTTTAGTAAAATTCAGAATTTCAGATATAGTTAGATACATACCTCTCAACTGTCCAGATTTTCACAGAATATCCAGATTTTTGCTTCATATTTTGCTGTGTCCCTCATAAAATTTGTAGTTTTCTGGCAAATCACTGAGGACTGAAGTCGTTGAATAATGACATAAATTTGAGTTTAGGACTTCATATCCATCAGAAGATGCATGCTAACACAAATCTTATTATTCTAGCAACTTTCCAAATTTTTAAGCACACCATTGCTGAGTGGTGCTGTGGTAGTGTTGTCACCTCCCAACAAGAGGTTCTTTGGTTCGATTTTCAGCTAGGGTTCCTTTTGTGTGGAGTCTGCATGTCCTCCCCGCTTTTGTGTGGGTTTCCTCCCACATTACAAATACATGCATCTTGAGTGTTTCTCCCTGGGCCTCCACTGAAAATTGGTTTTATTCCAAGTCGGACTTTCCTGGTTAATAAACATTTAAAATCCGTCCTTAGTTTTGAACCTTTGTACCCCCATTATTTCAGGCTTTGCCCAGATTTTGCATGCTAAGAGGTATGCTGGAAGTAGTAAAAATCAGACAACCTGTATCATAGCTGTTGATAAAATAAATACTATTTTGTTTGTTTATTTGCTAACAAGGCAAACCCCTAGACCCATAAAGCTTGTTTCAGGGGAGAATGGGAAACACTTTCAGTTATGTGAGTTAGATTCTCATAATAGGCAAGTTGGGACTGAGAGAACCAAACCCTTATCTATTTATCTAACTACCTCACTATCTGTCTGCCTATCTAGCTAGCTAGCAAACTATGTAACTACCTCTCATAGACCACTGTTCTTTAAGTAACACCAGTCAGCTATAATCATCTGAAAACAAATACTTGTATTCATTCATCTTTCCTGCAAAAGTGAACACACACACACACACACACACACGCACACACACACACACACACACACACACACACACACACACACACACACACACACACACACACACACACAATAACAATAAAAACAAAACTGGCTACCCTACCTGTAGCTGTTATGGCCTCATTACTCCTTAACACACCTTCAAGCTTCTCCATCAAAGTTATTGCCCTCCTGTGGACAAAAATCTGTCTAACCTTCCTACTTCCTTCAGAACTCCAAGTCTCTTTAGCTAGACAATCATTTAATCTTTCCACTTTCAAAAAATCCTTCTCAAAAATAGCCCCAGCTTGCTGGAACTTTCTACCTAAAGACAATAAACAATTTGAAACTTTGTTTCATTCAAGAACTTGCTACATTCCCATGGGCTCAAAGAAAACATGGCACTGTTTCAGACATGGCAGTTAACCCTATTCTACCGTGCATCTCTACTCTTAATTTTAATTATCATTTTTTCCCCTATTTTTTAACAAATATTTTTTGTTATGCACATTTGTGCCTTATACTTGCATTACATCTGACATGTTAGTAACTTTTACTTTCTGTTTATGTTTGGATTACATTTATGTTACTGATACATGCAGACATACATGCCTGTATGATACCTCACTCCTGAGACTGCAATAATGTCTTATTTTACTTTTTGTAGTTGCAAATGTAATTACCTGTATACTATCACCCTCTGCATGCTTCAAGTGTATCATTTTCTTTTGACTACTGCCCATCTGACTTGGGTCATAGCTGAAAAGAGCCCTTGTTCCATCACAACTACATTGTAATGCATATGTGTATATTCAGGATTAGGCAGCAAGGTTCTAATCATCTCAGGGTGGGGAAACAAATAATAATGACTGCCATGAATGAAGCATTGCTTCTTAAATTTCCCAGCCTCTGAAGAAAATGACTTTTAGTGATGTAATGTTTACTGGCTAAATGACAATGCTATTTCATTGGGATAAAGTACACAAAAGTCAGACAAGTTAACTGGCAGCATTGTAAGATGCCACTGGTTTGTCATTTTTTTATAAATTCTGCATGATTTACTGCCCAGATATTAGACATTTTGTCTGAACAGGCTGCACTGCCATTGCTTTGGCAGCCTATTGTAAGACTGTAGATTATATTAAGACTTCACTCAGACAGTGAATAGTTGACAGTGCTCTTCAGGTGGATTTCTTGTGCATTGTCAGCTCCATTGGTAATTTTGTGAATTTGCGTGGACTCTGGTGATCGTTTCTTAAAAGGTGCAGAAGCACTGAGGCCATTGAGCAAACCTTTCAACCTCTTAGTGCAAGAAAACTGGACTAAGCCACAAATAATGGGGGAACAAAGGCCTAAAATTAGGGACACTTTTTAAATGTTGCTCTTACAAACTAAAAAAGTAGATAGAATAACAGGTTTTACATTAGCATATAGTTTTTGAAGGATATGAAGTCTGAAATTCAAATGTCTTCCATGAGTTTCTGACTTCAGTCCTCAATGATTTGCAAGTGATGTGCCAAAAAACCCACAATTGTATGAGAAATAGCCCAAAATATGAGGCAAAATTGGACATTCTGCACAAATCTGGACAGCTGAGAGGTATGCCACTGAACCTTAACAACTTTGCATATATTCTGGGAGAAACTGCACTGTTAGCATTGTTTATTTGTTGGTTTGTTTGAATTTACTAACCGGGGTAGAGCACCAATCACAAGTGACTAATTTCAGTCTTAGCCCAGGCAAGTGACAAACACAGTAAAATACAGAAGAGTGAATATTTATAAGTATAAATAGAAGAAACACAGGCAAATACAGCAGGAGGAAACATAACACAGAAGAGATAGGAGTGCAGTCGTAGATATATACAGCTATATGCAAATATGTATAGTTATCAAGGGCTGTGCATGCTACATGAAGGAGGGAAAAAGAACAGACTGAGAGATGACAGTTTGGTCAGGCAACGTTGGAAAGGTGGCACTGACATCAGGCTGCTATCTTAATGTGAGCTTTAAGCTAAGATCATAAATGGGAGTAGGAGGTTAATTCTTTAATGAAGTATGCAAACATCTCCCTCAGTTTGGGAGCTAGAATTTAGAAACTTGTGGTTTGTGCAGTGAAGCTTGGTAGTGAGAGCTTGTAGGTTGGGAGCTGAGTTGCTATAGTTACTGTGGTTATAAGTGGGGAAAGGTCTTGTTAGTTTGGCTGCCAGGTAGGAAATAGCTTGATTGTTTAGACATTTGAATGGCAGAAAGGCAAGTAGAAACTGACAACTTTGTTGGACTGAAAGCCACTTAGCTTCTTCACCTGTGCATTCTAATTTCTATTATTTGGAGACTTTTATGTTATTTTTTAAAGTCAATGCTATTAGTGAAAGACCATATTCCAGTTGTGCTGGAAGGATGTCTTTGACCATTACTGTTTTTGTGGCTTTGGAGAGAAATGACATTTTATTGGCCAGAATAAAAGATTGTTAATCTTTTTCATAGTGCTGTCTATATGGCGAGAAAGGTTTAGAGATGGATCATGCCAGATGCTATGGTATTTAAAGGATGTGATGTTTTCTAATAGAGTCCTTTAATGATCAGTAATTTGAAGAGAGGAGCATATTTTAAAGAGTTTCCTACTGGTTCCAAAGAATAGGAGTTTTATTTTGTTGGACTTAAGTAAAAGGTTATTGTTCCACTGGATGAAGAAGTGGAAGTCTGCTTGGAGCTCGCTCCCTAGAAGTGTTTGTAACTGATTTGACCAAAAACAGGCCATGTTATCAACACAAAAAGTAGCAATAGATGCGGGAGGTCAAAGAGAAGTTAATTCATATATATAAAGAATAGGAGCAAAGCCATAATTGACCCTTGAGGAACACCTTTAATGAGGTTGGAGGTGGAAGAGAGGGAAGGCTACATCTTGACAGAGAAGTGTCGATTTGATGAAAAGTTATGAAACTGTGGTATAGTGTTTTTACTGATTCCCTATATCTAAGTAGTTGTATAGCAGGACTGAGTGGTCAACAAGATCAACTGCTTTGGTGAGATCTGTAAAAATGGCACCTGTCAACTGATCTCTACTCATTGCTGGCAAAACTTCATCTGTCAGAATCCATATGGCTGCCATTGTGCTGTGGCCTGACCAGAAACCATATTGTTTTTGTGACAAAAGTGGTTACTGATGTACTGCATGAGTTGGAAGTATATGAGTTTTTTCTGGAATTTTCTGATGGGGATGGGGCAGTAGTGACAGTTTCTGGAGTGAGGTGAAGTGCTTAGGGAGAGGGGTTACTATTGCAATTTTCCATTGGTATTGTGTTTTGAGTTAAACATAGATTGAAATGTGTTTGTGAGGGGCTAGAATGAATTCTTTCCAGCACTAAATGAATCATGGAGTGCTGACAATATTTAACTGCTCGAGAGTGAGGTGGATGTCTTTACAATGCAGGAGCTTGAAGTAAAAGGGAGGGGAATATATGGAGAAGGGTTTGGAATATAAGAAATAGATTGTTATCAGAAGTATTGGATAGGTTGCTGAATTAATTGAGAAATTCTGCAGCAGAGAATCTAGGTGAGCTATTTTCCTGGGAATCTATTGGATTTCTACCTGTAAGACTGTTGCCATTATTCCGGAAGAGTTTGGCGGTATTGAGGATGGAGTTCTGATTGTATTTCATGATATAGATTTTATGACATCTGATAGCTTATTTTGCTAGGTTCCAACATTGGGGAGAATCTTAGTCTGGATTCTGGAGAGTGTTTTGCTTTCCAAGAGGGCCTAGCCTCATCTTTTAATTTTAGTAGAGTTTTTAGTTCAGCAGTTATCCAGACATTCTTTCTGTTTAAGTACACTGTAGAAATTACTGGAAAGAAGGTATCCTGGAGCTTTTTTAGAGTTGAGGTGAGTAGTTCAGCTGCTGAGCTGGCATTGGTGGAGTTTAAAATGAATGACTGTTTGAGTGAAGAGAGGATGGTTTTGAGGTTTTGATGGTGGCATCTGATTTAGATCTAAATAAGAGAAGTTTAGCTGTGGATGTTTTATAAGGAAGGTAGATGTCAAAGCTAATAGGGTAGTGGTTGTGGAGACATGTTGAATGAATGCAGATGCCTGAGATAAGTGAGGAATTATCTGGTATAAGGAGATTGAGAAGACAGTGGATGCTTGTTTTGAGGTTGAGGCGGGTCAGCTGCTGTATTAATTCTTTAAGGTTGAAGTCGGAAAGGATATCTAGAGTGTCATTGTTAATGGGGTTTAGTAGGTTTAAGTTGAGGTCACCAAGTAGTATTCAGTTGGACAGCTCTTTTGTGGTAGAGGTAATATGATGTAGTAGGTTCCTGAACTGTATGGACTGGGCATGGGGGGGTGGAGATAGACAAGAGCAATGAAGGTTGATTGCATAATCATGGCAAGTACCTTAACTAGTAGCCAGTTGGGAAGGGAGTCAGACTGAAAATTAGCTTGACTGATAATATCTAGTTTTAGATAAGATTTCTTAGACAGGAGAGCCCCTCCATCTTTTCTTGGTCCCGGTTTTGCATTGAGTATGTACTTGTAATTTGGGAAAAGGTGGTAAGTGGGTGGGGGTGGTGATCTTTTTATGATCCTAGATTTTGTTATAATATCTGGCTTATGTTCTGATATATAGGTGAAAGTTGGTCAGTTTTACTCCTTAAACTTTGTGAACTGAATAGTTGGCAAGTGAGTGGATTGGGGCCAGGGATGGGTTCAATATTTACCCTTAATAGCAATATGAGAAAAATTAGAGTTTTTGTAAATTCTTCAGGGCAGTTTTAGACGGAGGTGAGGTGATTTTATTTGTTGATATGTGGAGTGATGGTATATTTGGAGGAGATCAGGATGGAATTGTTGAGGGGTGAGGTGTATGGAAGGGACTGGGAGAGTGGTAGTGGCAGCTGTGGAGTATTTATGGGGGGAGAGGCAGGGAATGTTGTATGATAGAGAAATTGCAGATGTGATATAGGAGATTAGTGAATGTTTCTGGATCTTGAGCAGTAAAAGCGGGGAGGTTAGAATTCTGTATGTATGAAAAGTCATACTAGTTGTATGTAGGTGCTCAGACGTTGTTGCAGTTGTGAATAGGGAATGGTGAGATTTGTGTTATCTGAGGGGGCAACAGTGCATATTTGAAGTTTGCCTTGCATGGGAGAACTGGAGAAGGGAAGAGAGCACTTAACAGGAGTGATGCATAAAAGAAGAGGGGAATTCTACTAGTGTAAGAGTTTTGAGATATTGGCAGGTATATTGTAGTGGGGTTATTTTGTACATAGGTCAGTTTAGATTAAAAGATTTTGTGGCTAGGGGCTGAGTCAGATATGTATAAAGCTAAAGTATCCAGGGGGTTGGGTGGGGAAGTAGTGGTAGGAGGGGAGCAAAGCAGATACAGCTGCCAAAACACAATAGGTAATCTCTGTGAGTATGCTCAGTAGGAGAAGCAAGAGAACACTATGCAGTTGGAAATGAGTTACAGCATATTGTTTAGCTTGCACTTCTACATGTGCAATGTGCTATATGTATAAACCATACCCCACTTTGATTTTCCCTTGCTAAGGCACTGTGGGATAGAAAGTGTTATCTAAACAAATTAGTCATTGTTGTACTTCAAAGATAAAACTAGCACACTGGAGAATGTGGGTAAGAAAAGTGATTGTGATGGGATGAGGTTTGGATGAAAGATACAGAAAAGAAAGACTGAAGATATTTAGAGACACTGCTGTAATAATCTAGTTATTCAGGTGTATCTGCTCACTACACACTATGGCTATGTCTGTAGCTTTTAACTCTTAAGTCAAAGTCCAGAAGCAATTCTGTAGGTTGCCAATAACTACCTCCCGAAAACTCTATGAAGGGGCTTTTAATCTGTGCACTGTCAGGTGGAATAGCTGGGGATCAGTTGCTTAAATTGCTGTTTGGTTTATTTTTTCCATGGCAGCAAGTAGCTATGAAAATATAAATGAAGCTATAAGTTAAAGATAGAGAGGTGTGGTTAAATAGGGATAACTCAAAAGTATTTCTTGTGGAAAAGACATTAAGGATATCAACAATTTTTCAGGCAGCTTTACTATGACCTTCTGTAAAAGTCATGAGAGACTGAAAGCTATGCAAAAACCTTTAACATACTGTTACAAGAGCAACTACAATATTTAATTTCATCTCCCTGACATTCATCACCCTCCTGATAATACTTATGTGCACTTGTAAACACAGCAATGTAGTATAATTGCAAGCTGCTATCTACAGACCTATTTCTACTAGGTACAATCCCCCGGATTTAGCAAGCTCTGCACGGAGTGCAGGAATACTACAAGAGCTGCTGCATGCAATATGGCTGACGAGCGATTCAGGAACAAGCTCCCGGAATGTGCATGAGTGCTCCTACACTATTCCTGCACAGACACCACTGCTATATGCTAATTACCTCATTTGCTAGTGAAAACCATGCAAATGAAGTGAATTAGCAGTCCAGGAAGCAGGCAGGTGCCTGTGCAGGAACAGTGTAACATGCAGAAATGTATTTGGTTACTAACCAAATAAATTTTTGCAAATTACAAAATGGAGGCATGACAGCTCCAAAAAAAGCATGTATTTAATGTAGTAGGCATGCCAATCACCATTGGCATGAGAAATAGTTGCAAAATTATAAAAAATAACTTTTACTTTTTTGGCGATTTCGGCCGTTTAAGTGTAGGGCAGCTGTGCGCTAACAGGATTGGCCCAAAAATAAGAAAAAAAAGTTGGAAATAAGCTTTTAAATGCAAATCAGCATTTTGCCATTATAGTCAATGGCATGCATAAGACAACAATACCAGGGAATAGTGGTTGCTAAGGGGGAAGGCTCAGTGTGACTGTGGTAACTTTGAATTAGCATTCTGTTTTATGCAAATGAGGGGACTGACACTGAATCACAGACTGAATCACAATCTCAGTGTTAGCTTGCACCTAACTGTGTAGGTGCAGCAACACCATGGTATAAGTATAAGAGGTAGATGACCTCATAAGGGGGGGTACCATGCATGCTGTAAGCTTATTGGAGCTTTGTGGCCCGTGTTTGCCCTTAGCTAAGCACAAGGGAGGGTGTGTGTCTGAGGCTGCCTAGCAGTGTTAACATTGTCTAAATGGGTGTGCACACCATGCACCGGGTTTTAAATAAACAAAAAAAAAAAAACAGGAAATAGCAGCTCTGTTCACATCTGAGCACTGCATATACATGCCGCACCTCAGGGCTTAAATGGGAAGGCAATGGGAAGGGAAAACAGTAGTAGGAAGGCAATCAAGGAAAACTAGCATAGCTTGCAGGAGAAATGTGTCAGAATCAGCCAATTACACATGGAACAGCCTAGCACACTACTATAAACTATGTAAACATCTTCCAGTCTGTTTTTTTCCACAAACTCTACACCACCGGTGTACACAGATGGGGAAATTTTACCTGACAAAACTAACAAAATGTTAAGGGCTGCTGTTGCTCTCATACATCAATATGTGGAAGAGGCTGAGGGCAGTGAGGAAGTGAATGCTGACGGCCAACCCACAGTGAGGAGAAGGAGAAGAGTGTACCGACCCAGGGTAACCTACCAGGGGCTACATGAGCTGGAAATAGTGGAGCACTATAGGGTGGACAGGGACATTCTACAGCAAATTGTTGAGCTGTGCCAGCCACGCCTCACACACAGAACCAACAGAGGCAAACCCATCCCAGTGGATACCAAGGTATGTGTATGCTTAAGAATACTAGCCACAGGTACCTTACAAAGGGCAACTGGGAATATCATGGGGATCTCACAGGCATCAGCATCCAGGATACTCCACCAGTTCCTGGATGCCATGTCAGCACATGCCGGTGAGCACATATATTTCCTCAACACCCGTGAGGCGTCGACCAGCAATATGTGTCTCTTCCACCAAATAGCAGAATACCCTGAAGTAGTGGGTGCTATAGACTGCATGCACATACAGGTACCTTCCAAAGGGCAACTGGGGATATCATGGGGATCTCACAGGCATCAGCATCCAGGGTACTCCACCAGTTCCTGGATGCCATGTCAGCACATGCCAGTGAGCACATATATTTCCTCAACACCCGTGAGGCGTTGACCAGCAATATGCATCTCTTCCACCAAATAGCAGAATACCCTGAGGTAGTGGGTGCTATAGACTGCATGCACATACACATCAAAGCACCACCCAGTGAGTGGGGTAGGTTCTACATAAACCGTAAGGGCTTCCCCTCCATCAACTGCCAGGTCATGTGCGATGCCCAGGGTATTATCTTGAATGTGTGTGCTGGCAGCTCTGGAAGCTATCATGACTCCCACATCTGGCATATGACACAGCTGTACCAGTCATTTGCCAGTGAGGACATCCCATATGGCCACCTAGTGGGGGATACTGGTTACTCACTGGAGCCGTGGCTGATGACACCCATCAGAAATGCACACACAACCGAGCAAGAACTCCATAATGAGGCACACGTACAAACCAGAATCATAACAGAGCATGTGTTAGGGATGCTCAAGTCACTGTTCTGCTGCCTGGACATATCCAGTGGAGCCTTGCAGTACTCTCCAGCTACATCTACTCAAATGTTCATAGTATGTGCCATGCTACACAATATGATCCTGCAGAAACAGCTGCAGCAGGAACAGCAGGGGGCAAGGCCACACAACCCCCCACCATTGCTAGGGCCATCACAGACACAGAGGGACTTGGATGAGGGACAACCTGAGCCTGCCCATGTAGGCAGAAGGAGGTATGTCCAGTATGCCCAGGCTTTGGTAAAGAGGCAATGCATAACACATACTCTGACATGGTAGGGACCCAGGGAATGACACCTCTCTCTGACTTGCACATACAGTAAAAGGGATGCCAAACATGACACTACCTGTGCTTTACCATGTATAGGGAGTGTACTATGTGCATCCAACATAATCAGTGCTACAGCACTGTCCTCAATACTGGCACAGCCACAAGGTAAGTCACTCTTCCTATCAATTGCTAACTAGAGTAGTATGTTCTGATAGTTGTATCTATGATATGGATGTGAGTATACAAGTGGACACCTATATGGGCAGCATGAAATCCATAACAAATACTGGTGTCAACATACTAGGCAGTACTAGACAAGATGACAAATTCCACTGCAGTACATGTGGTGGCCCAAATGTGTGTCCATATGACACACACATGCATGTCAGTGAGGGTCACATACCCAAAACCAGCCTCAGCCAGCAGGACAGGTGTAGATGACCATAAAGAAAGGCTGTGCTAAAGCCTGCAATTGATGGCAATGGTGAACAGCCCCCCTCCAGATCTACACAGACAGACTACAACAGGTCTGGCAGTTGTATGTTAGTTCTGAGGGGTCAATAAAACCTAAGATCTGTACTCTACTGATATGCCTCCAGTTTGCATGATAGGTCAGAATACAAAATGAAATGGAAGCCAAAAGAGTACCTGAAATACCAATACAGTCATAGCAAATGTTTAAAGTTGTCAGGTGTGCCCAACCCCCCACAATCCTATGTAGAAATGCAGTAACATGTACGTGTGGGATTAATAACAGTGGAGCCCGAATTACCTGAACTGACCTAATTTACAGGATAGATTGTTGCATGTGTACAATATGCAGGGATCCGTGTGTTAGGTTGTTGTGTGTTCAATATTATCTGGAAGTGGTCAGCATGTAGGCATGGAGGGTTGTGTCTCAGTGGCCTATGGCCAGTACCGTTGATGACAGGGCCATGTTCCAACAACTGCAGTGCCAACCACAATGCTTCCCAGCAATACCCATGTCAGCAGTCATCCATACTCACTGTCCAGATGTCAATATCTGTCACCGTCTGAAAAATGTACATGCCATGAATGTGGGCCCAGACATACACACAGTACACAGGTGGATGTACCCTAGACAGAGTACATAAAATGTAACGGTCAACTGCACACACCTTTGAAATTGTACATACAGGTTAGCAGCACATTAGTTGTCTGTGTAGTATGGAATACTTATGTAGTCTGGCCAATCAATGGCAGACCACAAAAGGTACAGTTATAAAGTAATGAGAGACTGCCTATGTCCTTCACAAGGGAGCATGTCCCAGGTATATCTGTGAGTCAGCTGCAAGAAGCTTCCATATCACACATGCACTCAGCTCACCCCACCATCAGCCACAGGTTTATCACAGGTCATATCCTTGCTGTTGGGAATGAGTACAGTATGACCCCCACTTCTGTATGGGAATACCCACAGAATGCAGCATGCTGAAGAGGTGACCCATGCAGATGTGTCCCTAGCTGTAAGCAGCATCCTGCCAGCATCCAGACCAATGGACTATTATGGACAGGAACTATTGCCATTAATACCTCACAAACTTACCCTGTCACCCCAGGGGAATCCAGTGGCTCGGAGCCTGGGAATGTAGGCGTGACAGAATGCACTGGCCTGCTACAGATGGCCTGCATCACTACCAAATGGCCTACAGTCCTCTGGCAAAGGCCTGCGCCTCACCCATAGTACCAATGTATGTTATTTGATGGGGTCCCTACTAACAACATAGCACAGTCAATAGAACACAAATGCAAGGTCATGTTGACAAATTCCAGTACCATGCTCACCATGTCCTACTGCACGAACTGTGGACCAACCCGTAAATACCGCTGGGATGAAGGGACAACTATAGGGATACTTCTCAGATATCACTTGCATAATGTTAGGAAGAGGATAGAATAACAGAGTAGGGGGGTGAAAAAGCATGGACGTCATGGAGTGTGCGAAGTCTGAAACTCTGATGTGTGCCCATACTACCCCTGCATGCAAACCCAGTAATGGGTGGCTACAAACCTGCTTGTAAACTACAATGTGAAGGGAAACGGACCAGATATATGAGCCCTGTCTCTGGTAACCTTGGTGAATCTGTACAGCTGAGAGGTATGGCCACAACAGGATATGGCCATTCTGTTATGTTGATATATGTACAAGAAGGGGATCCTCAGCCACCACAGTACCAAGGTGGTGGACCATTTTCACAGACCCATCAGCAAGTGTCTGCAGCTATCCCTCCAGAATGGCATGAGTGTGCAAGAATATGTAGTTTGCAGACAGCAATACTGGACACAGCTTCATTCATCTTGTATTTTCCAGGAAATAACTGTGAGCAAATTAGTATATCTGTCAGTAGTTGATGACATAATACATCACAGTGTAAAAGAGTACATATGTTTGAATATCTCTGCTAACACCAACCATCTAACACAAACAGCACAGACACAATAGTTACAGGTATCCCACTATCTGTTGCCCATTGTGACTCCATATTGTCAACCTATCTACAGATATCCTGCAGAAACAGGTTGCTAGCTGTAGGTGTAAAACACCAAACCCCGGACTGGAGTACAACCTACCTGGAATGGATTCACACACTCAATGCAGAAGGTCATACTGGGCATGCCCCTACACTTTGAGAAATGAAGCCCATCTCTGACAACACAGTGGACTATACATATCTGCCAGTCGCAGATGTCTGTGCACACACACACCACATTGTATACCATTCATGCTTTGCACACACATTGGATAGGAATACACACAAATCCAAGGCCAACATACTATAATATGTCAAACATACACACACACACAGATGCAGGGGAAGATATAGACAGTGACAGAGAGATTTCCATCATGAGGCCTGTCCCACCCACCACACATCCAATTGGCTGATATCACATGATGTGTTGATGGCAATCACCGTAGACATGCCTTTTGGTAGTCCTCAGCCCTATAGTGTCTGTGGTGCTTGTGATAACTGTGTAACATGACAGTACAAATCAGTATTCATCTAGCATCTGTATACCCAGTCCTGTCAAATGTAAAGTTGTGTGTGACTGAGTGTGTGTGTGTGTTTCCAGAGGAATGGTTCATGGCCCATTCACACACACTGCACTTCCCATTGCCCATGTTAGCACTCCTGCTGATGTCAGTCACCTTGAAATAACCCACTGGCCAACTCTCAGCCTTATAAGCTGTGTGGCGCTTGCGATACATGTGTAATACTATAGTGTAGAAAACTAGTTAGGTAGGAGTTCTAATTCTAGATATGAAAACCGTGTGTGTGTGTGTGTGTGTGTGTGTGTGTGTGTGTGTGTGTGTGTGTGTGTGTGTGTGTGTGCGCGCGTGTGTGGAGATTAATGATTTTTGAGGCCATTCACAGTCACTACACCTCTCATTACCCTACTTTAGCATGCCTGCTGATGTCAGTCACCTTGAAATAACCCTTTGGACAAGTGCCAGTCCCATAAGTTCCATGGTGTTTGCGATAACCTCATAATGCTAAAGTGTAGTATACTATTTAGGTAGGAGTTCTAATCCCAGACATGGCAACTGTGAAAGTATGTGTGTCTTTGACAATACCTGATTTTATGAACATTGACACTTACTACTCTCCCCTTACCCCGCCTTTAGCACTGCTGCTGATTTTAGTCACCTTCAAAGATACCTTGGCACAGCTCTCCAACATGTAAGCTCCATGGCGCATGCCATAAATGCAGAACAATATAGTAGCAGTAACTGTATAGGTATGGGTATGAATCTCATCCATTGCTAGTGTTTGTGTGCGTACATATGTATGTCTGTAACTTAAAGATTTTGGCCCCATTTACACCCACTACACAACTCAGAGCCTGATTTTAGCAGTTCTGCAGATATCATCCACCTTAGAAGTACCTGTTGCCAACCCTAAACCATGTAAGGTCACTGGTGCATGTGGTAAATATGTAACATGATGGTCCATATAAATTGGTAGATAGAGATTTGAACCTCACCCCTGACAAATATAAATATGTGTGCGGGGTATAATTATTTTTGGGATCTCTCACCCACTACATCACCCAATGCCAATATTTACAAGGGCTGGTGATGTTCCTCACCTTAGAAGTACCTTGGGATAATATCCATCCTACAATCTCTGTGATGCATCTGATAAATGCGGTGCACTATAATAGCAATACATAGCTAGGTAGGGGTTTGAATTTCAGTATTGGCAAGTGTGGGTGTGTGTCTGTCATCAGTATCCTGTGTGGAGGTTGCTGTGATTGTGTAAGAACAGGATCCATTGTGGGGTGGATTTTGCTAAATTATTATGTTGAGGACCTAGTATATGTCACAATGTCCACCTTACAAGGACAACAGATGTCAAACATCAGAGAGGTTGGTGTAGACAATCCATAGCCTTACATGTGATATTATGGACTGGTGAAAAATATAGGCAGCCCTTCTATTACTCAGAGAACACTCTCCACCCACGTCACATGCACAAACACACTTGGCTAGGCAACAACCACTATATTGGTCCCTGCATATTGCCTCACATATAGTAACCACGGTGTGATTGCAATGGACTACATGCCTGTTGACCACAACAGTGCCACTGACATCAGAAAGTACTTTGATGTGTTACATCTCCAGACTGAGTGTGTGTTATCCAGCAAGTAAAAGGACATGACACCCTGTTCCATCCCCTCAGTAGACAAATAAATGCGTACAGTGGCCCTTTTGCTATGTTCCCCACTGGATGCTTGCAACAACTGTAGAGTCTGCAAACATAACCCATAAAGGGAATATTATGTGTTATACACATGCCCCTGTATGGACAGATGCCACTAACTCCACTGAATACCCGTATCATGCTGTCAGTGTAGGTGCAAGCACAACCTCAGTTACATAGCCAGGTCTCACAAAATGAGGTCAGGAATGCTACATCAGAAGATAACAATCTGGCCACACAACATGCCCCAGAGACCTCAAGTATACTTCTACACATCAAAGAAAATGCATGTGAGACATGTGCACAACCCAGACACTGTCCATGTTATGGAATATAAATCACATACATGGAAAGCAGTGCACATCACTGGCCACCCACAATAGTAATCCAGAGGAGTGGATGGTGAATACAATACACACCCCTGGGGACCACTCCAGGGACTACACCCCTGAACCACACTGGGGACTATTGTCATGTGGCCTGATGCCAAGGTATTCCCTTGGCCTAGCCTTGTACAGTCTTCAGGCCCATTCACCTACTACAGACCTGTGAAGCAATGAACCTATGGATCTCAGTACTGGCAAGAGGGGTCTATATTACATTCTCGAAAGCCGACAATGTCGAATCTGACATTGTCGACACAAGAATAGCGAAACTGCAGAACATCGAACAAGTAAACGAAAATCTCCGTAAGGGGAGATTTCCATTTACTTCAATGTAGTGCAGTCTCGGAGTTGGTATATTTAAGTAGCGGGGGGTGTGAGGGGTGCAGGGCGGCTTGCCCCCTGCCTACACTGTTTAGTTTTTTTTTTTGTTATTTTTATTTTTTTTTCTGAACATTCAATGTTTTAACAGTTTGATCACTAAAGGTCAAACTTCAGTGATTTGAACTGTTGAATATTCAATGTTCTAATATAGACCCGACAAGTGTGTGTGTGGGTTTGTGTGTGTGTGTGTGTGTGTGTGTGTGTGTGTGTGTGTGTGTGTGTGTGTGTGTGTGTGTGTGTGTGTGTGCACAAATGAATGATTTTGAAGCCATTCACACTCACTACACCTCCCATTGCCTTACTTTAGCATGCCTGCAGATGTCAGTCACCTTGAAATAACCCTTTGGCCATGTTTCAGTTCTATAAGCTCTGTGGCACTTGCGATAACTGCATAATACTGTAGTGTAGCAAACTAATTAGGCAGGAGTTCTAATCCTGATCCTGCCAACTGTGATAATGTGTGTGTTTCTGTAAGAGTGTGTGTGTCTTTGTTGACACTTGATTTTGTGGACATTCACACTTACTACACTTCCCTTACCCCTCCTTTAACACTGCTGCTGATGTCACTCACCGTCAAAGAAACCTTTGGACAGTTCCCCAACATGTAAGCTCTGTGGTGCATGCAATAACTGTGTAACACTGTAATAGCAATACATAATCAGGTAGGGGTTTGAAACTCAGTACTGGTAAGTGTGTGCTTGTGTGTGTGTCATAAGTATCCTGAGTGGGTGTTGGGGTGATTGTGTAATGACAGAATCCATTGCAGTGTGGGTTTTGCTACATCATTAGATTAAGGACCTATTTGTCCCAATGTCCACATTACAAGGCCAATAGTTTTCAAACACTATAGAGGTTGTTGTAGACAATCCACAGCCATAAATGTGTACAGCCATGTACAATTACTATGTGACAGTATGGATTAGTAAACAATATAGGCAACCGTTATAATACGCAGATACCACTCTCCACCCACAGATCATGAACAAAATACGCTTGGCTCTTACTCCTTTCCTTTCTTACTTTCTCTTTGTCTCTCTCTCTCTCTCTCTCTCTCTCTCTCTCTCTCTCCCCTCTCTGGTGGATGTGGAAAAGTACATCTGTTTTGCATAGGCAGCAGCTTGACTTTTGTAGGTAATACTCATGATCAGCTGATGGCTGTGCATGAATTGGAGTCCCCAACTTGCTAATTGCATGTGGAATAGCTGTGGTATCATTCCTATAGCCAATTGCAAGGGAACACACTTCTGTAACTAAACACTTCATGTGGGTGTAGGCCCTTTTCCTTCACTGTGAGCAGGACTTCATGTGGGTGTCTGACAAACAGCATCACAGAGGGTAGTTGGAAATACCTCTTACAATGTACACTGTGGAGACAAGCCAACAAACAGGAGGGGGATGTTCCAGACATGAGGACAGAATGTAAGTATTGCTGTTCTACAGTTGAAGTAACAGGGTCTGTGTGGATATGGCTGTTCTACATGATTTAAAGTCTGGCATGACGTGGTTGAGGAAACTCTCACCTGTAGAGCTATCTGCAGACTGGCCAGAGTTTTGAGTCTTAGATGTGGTGTGTTACACATTTCCTATCTTTAGAAATGCAGTGGCATACTCCAATGATTGCAATCAGTACATGGTGACATTCATGTGTGTTACTGACTTCATATCCCTCAGAAGAGATATGTCACAACAAACCTTGTTACACCAGGAATTTTCTCAGTTTATCACAGCAATATGTCAATATTTGCCGTGTGTTTGTGCCTCTGTCCCCCAGGTCTGTCACCCTTTGTCCATATGTCATGCAGTAAGAGGTGCATATGTACAGTATATCATTATTTACTGACAGCATTCCTGATAACAAGCCAGTGATATATCAGACTGCTAGATATGTTATGTAGAGTAGGCCTTATATCTGAGGACAAAACCTGGACATTCTGTTGTAGTCTGTACAGTAGTGAGGTCTGTGTACTTATGATGATTGTTGACAGATGTTAGTTTTGTGTAGCAGTGTATTGTGAATATGTTACTTGGCCTGTGTAGAGACAGTGGTAGATGTCAGTGTTCTTGGTCCTGTTCTATCTGACGTTGCATGCTGTTCCAATTTCTGGTACCCTATCAGCGTATATGCTTGTAGGGCCAGACTGAGACATGTCCCATACCATAGTTAGGCATCAGACTACACTGTGAATTGGGGCACTGTATGTAAGGTTAGTGTGTGAGTGGCAAATATGAGGATGGTTTTGTTCACACAGTCCATATACTGTACTATTAATTAGGCTTACCATAATGTGACTGTGAGTGTGTTGAGATTGGTTGTGAGTATGCACATTCACACTGGTGTCTGTTACTCTGCGCCGTTACATGCCTATCATGCCTGCTATATTTGCAAGTACATGTGTATCCCCCCATAGAACTTGGGTCAGTGTTACGGCAGTCTGCCTGCAGTTTACACAGTGCTTTGTGACATGCCTAGCAGCTCAGTGTATTTACCTAATTTGATGTTATGTCCAAATATTTGTCAGATGTACTGTTGCCTGGCCACCATATGTGTTGTGTATTTCTGAAAAAGCAGTGGGATGCTGTGAAGATGTATGTCACCAATTAGTGGGAAGTATGTGGGCTTGGGACCCCTGCTCATCTGGTTAATATGTGTTAGGACAGACAGGAGGGTGTGAATGCATCAACTGTGTCAGCTTATCTAGTCCAGTATTTGTATGGTAGCCCCTTTTTCATGGCTGTAAATACCCCCTTTGTCAGGCTTGGTCCACACGCCTTGCACTAAGGAGTTCTATGTATACCTCTGGACTGACCAGATTGTTTCAGACTGTCCACATTTATTGGTCATATTTCTGCCGTATTCCATAGGATCATTACTGTGATTTGTATGGTACTTCACTATGATGATTTTATGATGTCTGTCAGTAACTGATGGCGTACATGTCAGAATCAGCAGTGACTTCCTACACAACATGTCTGTTGACACAACCCCTGTTACTGTAGCAACATTCTACATTTATATCTGCAATACTTACATTACATTCCCTTGCACTAAGAGGTTGTGACTTATGGTGCTGAGCTATGACTCCGCTACATGTTATGTGAATATGTGATATATACATACATACAAACACATATACATATAGATGTGTGTGTGTATGTACATGTATACATATATCTACATATGTGTATATATATATATATATATATATATCCATATCCATGAGTGTTGTATATACCTTCCCAGATGTATCCCACCATATTTATCTATGTGTATATTTAGATATAAAAACATGACTGATTCAACACTATTTTCACATAAAAGTACTAAACAATTGTAGTAGTCAAAGCAGTTGTTCACTACTATTCAGTAGGTGTACTGAATGATATATTTGAAAAAATCAACAGACATCTTTTCAGCTCAAATGGCTTGGCGGTTAACTGCTGTGACTATAGTGTACAGGGTCCTGGGTTCAAGACATACAAGGGCTGTTTATTTTGTTGCTAGGCAGAACAAGGACTGTTGAATATAGGGTGATTAAGGCAGTTTTTAGCAGCTTTAAGAGGTTTACGCAGGTTTGCGCAAAGGCACTTACACTGTGTAGGCTTCACTTACCAGTGCACAAGTCTGCTTAACATTTACATTTAAGCAATGCTTACACCTGCTAAGTATAGTTCATCCCTTTTAACCAGTGATCACATTCCAGTCTGATAAAATAGCAGGGTAATGACATATTTAATAAGTGTATTTAATTCCATGTACATAACATGCTTCTATGTGCTGCCATTATAGTAGCAAGGGGTGTGAGTATACTGTATGGGCCACCTAAGTATACATGACTAGTACAACAATGTTTTCTCCTTCAATGTGTTTAATACATGTTAGTAACACAGGTTATATGCAGTCACACTTGCATATATTGTATCATTATTCTGAGATTTTCTGAGATTTAAAAAAGTTCAGTTACAGATTTGCTGTTCTGAACTGTTTGTAAGTTTCTTGGAGGCCATTGTTTGCTTGGGCTAAAGGGAAGTCTCTGTGTTCATCAGTGGCAGTGATAACCATTGAGCAGCCTGCCTGCCCCTGTGGGAGTGGTTACTGCCTTGAAACTGTAGTTTTATTGGCCATTTTGGGACAATTCCAAACTGCTTGATCTCCCTCTCTTAAAACCTATTGCCTCGTGGTTTTGGCATCTTTTCAGACTTGTTGGCTGTTGGTGAAGCACCCACCAAGAGGAGAAAACGCTGAGAGAAGAAAGGAGCCACTTTTGAGATTTTAAGTATTTTGCTTCAGATTATTTGTTAAGTTTTTCTGCATTGCTGCCTACTTTTGAGTATTTTCTGGCTTGTTAAACTTGATTTATGTGTTGGTAACTGTATTTAGAACACAACCTAGAGCTGATTACTGAATTTCCTGCCTGCACTTATTTTTAAAATCGTTTTTTTCTTAAAACTTGCATTTTATCTGTCTCTGGCCTAGCACTCAAGTGTGGGGTCATTTACTGCACTGTTCTAACTTGTTGATACTTGTGAACCTCTGCTTTCTTTACAAAAAACAAAAAAACAAAAAAATCTTGCTTTTTTACCACTTTTCTGAGATTTAAAAAAGTTCAGTTACAGATTTGCTGTTCTGAACTGTTTGTAAGTTTCTTGGAGGCCATTGTTTGCTTGGGCTAAAGAGAAGTCTCTGTGTTCATCAGTGGCAGTGATAAACAGTGAGCAGCCTGCCTGCCCCTGTGGGAGTGGTTACTGCCTTGAAACTGTAGTTTTATTGGCCATTTTGGGTCAATTCTTAACTCCTTGATCTCCCTCTCTTAAAACCCTCTTTTGCGCGGTTTTGCGTGTTTTTGCGCATAGCGCAACATCGGGCCGTGCCGCCTAATTGGGTTTAAACTATTCCTGTCTCCACAAAGTCTGCTCCTCACTTTTTCCTTAGAACTGCTCTATCTCTCAAATTAAACACCATATTCTCATTCTAAGGCCCCTCACTGGTCCAAATAAGTAATTTTATAAGTTAGCACTAATAAACCATAAGCACTACTTACTTGTATACTCTCTACGATTACCTTGTCCCCTTTTGGTCCATTTTAATTCAGTTCCCTATATTACTCTAGCATGTCCAAAGGTCAGTCAATGGTTTCCTCTCTAGTCCAGCTGGTGAATCTGGGAATTTTGAGGCAATGTTACAACTGTCTCATGTACACGGACAACCCTCTCCTCCTCCAAACAGGTTCAAATATATGTGAGAGATGCAACCATATAGCCAAACTGGAGGCTGAGCTCTCTCATACTGAAACTGGTGTAACCAGTCAGGAGGAGAAGGTAACCTCACACAGCACAATTCCAGTATCACATAGTCCCACCACAACAGCGAACCAAACACATAAAAACACAAAAACATACTCGGAGGCTCTAAATAAAAATCTACCTAAGCAACAGAGACCTCCAAAGCAGATATCCAAGCAAACGCTACCCCAAAACAAAACACGTACAACACATAGCACACAAAGTCAGTGTGCAAAGCAGTCACAGCCCTTAAGGCTGAATAACACACCTGATACTCTTGTAATAGGTGACTCTGTTGTCAGACACACTGACGTCCCACTCACCAGGCTGAATAAAGAGAAGGTCACAGTGAGCTGCCTGTCAGGCGCTAGGATCCACCACATAACGAAAGCACTCAGGTCACCCCAAAGCAAATACAAATATGACTCAGTCATTGTACATGCTGGCGTGAATGACCTGAGACGTACTTTCCTCGACTACATGAAAAGAGACATAGAGGAGCTCTCTGATCATGTAGCCCAGGCCGGTATGACCCTGACCTTGAGCAGCATCATACCCTCACCTAGAATGATGCCACAGTATAAAGACAAAATGATCGATTTTAACAATTGGCTAAACGTTTGGTGCCATTCAAAGGGGATCCAGTGTCTGTCAGCCTGGGATGACGTGCTCGACAAGCCACGTTGCTTCACTAGGGATGGCTTGCACCTGTCACCCCTGGGCTTTCGGATATTGGCAAAGGCTCTTGCCACCCCCATAGTGCCTTTTTTAGGCAAGGCTCAAAAGTCAAACCCACCTCCATAGACAGCACAAGGAACAAGAAACTAAGGGTAATGCTGCTAAACGCCAGAAGTCTTAACCTCAAGATGCATGCACTCGAAGCTCTCCTCAGTATGGAGAACATTGATATATGTGCAGTGACAGAAACCTGGTTCAAGGCTCCAGAGAGCACCCCAGAACTACCAGGTTATACCTCATATCATGCTTTTCGGCCCCAAAACCCGGACCGAACCACAAAAGGAGGGGGAGTTTCCATATTTATCAAGGATATCCACACCTCCAGGTTAGCGGCATTGCACGAAGTATCGGAGACCATCCATGTGCAACTGACAGTGGGCAAGACTGCTTTTCAGTTTATAGCATCCTACAGACCACCCTCTCAAAGTCAGGAATCCCACTCGGCTTTCCTGAAAATATTGGAGAACATGAAGATCTCCCCGAACACCATTATATTGGGCGACTTCAACTACCCAAACATAGACTGGGAGCATTACTCAAGCCCCAGCACCTTAGCCCAAAGGTTCCTGGAATTTATAAACTCAAATGCTATGGAACAACTAGTCACCACTACCACAAGAGGGGAAAACATACTAGACCTGATCATTACCAACATGGGGACTCTATGCTCCATACCAGAAGTATATCCCTCATTGGTAAGATCAGACCATAAATTCATTTCACTGGATATCCACATCCTGACCCCACCCCCAGCCCAGAAAACCACAATGAAAAACTTCTCAAAAGCGAACTTCACACTTCTCAAAACTGAAGTGGAATCCTTCAAGGCCCCAGAGCCAGTGGAAACTATGGCCCAAACAGCAGAATCCTATATAAACGCATTCTACGGACATCTCCAGGAATGCATGGATCATGCTATCCCAAACAAAATCAAGACCCAATCATCCAAAGGCAGGCATCCAGTCTGGTGGACCCCAGCCATAAATAAACTGTACAACAGAAGGAAGAAGCTACTACATGATAGAGCAAAATCCCTAAAAGGGAAGGCATCTCTGATCAGTACTAGCAAAAAATTACGATCCCTCATAAAATCCTCCAAGGCCAGCTTTGAGAGAAAAATGGCACAGGACACTAAAGACAATCATAAGGCTTTTTTCAGTTATGTTAGGAACCTGGGATGCAACTCCCAGACTTGTTCTGAGTTGATTCTAAATGACAAAATATACACTGAACCCACAGACATCACCAGTATCCTGGCAGACAGGTTCAGTGCTAACTTCTCCACCCCCCCGCCAAAAGAGCAAGTATCTATCCCGGCAGAGTGCAGCCTCCCAAACATCTCTGATGCTCAGGTGAAGGCCGCCCTCTCCAAAGCAAAAAACACTGCTTCCGTGGGACCAGATGGCGCCCTGGGTTGCGTCCTACATGAACTCCAAGAAGAACTAATCCCTCAAGTAAAACTGCTGTACAATCTCAGCCTCACTACAGGATATGTGCCCAAAGAATGGCGTACAGCAACAGTGGTCCCACTCCACAAAGGTGGCACCTCTGCTGACCCTGGAAACTATCGCCCCATAAGCCTGACTAGCCTAGTCTGCAAGGCTATGGAGAGGATCATCATGGAACTCATAAACAAAGTCATTGGAAACCTACAGACACTAGATCCTACCCAATTTGGCTTCGTCAAGGGCAGATCCTGCCTTTTGAACCTGGTCGACTTCTTCAAAACAGTCACCAAGGCCATAGATGAAGGGAAGGTAGTCCACACAGCCTATCTGGACCTCGCAAAGGCATTTGACATAATACCCCACTCGGGCATCATAGATAAGCTATCCAGCCTAAATATAAACCCCTATGTCACACGATGGGTCACAAACTGGCTCAAAGACAGAACCCACAGAGTCAGAGTTGCTGGAGCCATGTCAGACTCGAAACCAGTCACAAGTGGCGTCCCACAAGGTTCTGTCCTGGGACCTCTCTTGTTTGGTATTTACTTTTCTGAGGTACAGGCCAACGTGGGAGGACTATGGCTCACCAAGTTCGCAGATGACTGCAAACTGGGTGCCATAATCGACTCTCCAGCTGACACAAACATCCTTCAAAAAGGTCTCGCAGAGACGGATAACTGGTGCCAGAGCCATGGTCTAAAGCTAAATGCCAAAAAGTGTATAGTCATACCCTTTGGCAAAAACAATGTGCCCACAAATTACCACATAGGTGGTAACCCATTAAGTACAGAGAAAGTAATTAGGGATCTGGGGACCCAAGTTGATAGCAATCTCTCCTTTGACAACCACATTGCCAAAGTGGTTACAAAAACCTTCTACATAGCCCACCTCATCATGAAACGATTCACATCTAGATCAAGAGAGGTAATTGTGCCCTTTTATTCATCCCTCATCAGGCCCATCATAGAATACAATGCCCCCTTAGGGATGTACCTTACCCGACACCTGCAGCAATTAGAAAGACCCCAAAAGTACCTCACCAGGAGGATCAAGGGACTCAAACAGATGCCATATGCTGCTCGGTTAAAAAAACTCCAGCTCTACTCAGTTGCATACCGCCTACTTCGAGGCGATCTATGCCTGACATATAAAGCTATGTCCAACCCAGAACTAATGGACATGCTCCACCTCAGTAAATATAAATCCCTTAGATCCACACGCTTGAGGGACTTGAACCTCAGCACAGAAATAAATAGAACATGCTGGAGGGACAGATTCATAACCCAGAGGCTCCCTTCACTCTGGAATAGAATTCCAATTCATGTTAGGCAGAGCACCTTACTGACTCTCTTCAAGAAGAATCTTGATGAGTGGATGGGGGATCATAGGTTTGTCCCAGGGATTACTTCCATGTCACTATTAGACAGAGGCACAGTAAACTAAACTTTAAAAAGGGCACAGTATACTCAAATCAAGGGGTGGTGTAAGCCAAACAAAATCGGGCTAGGCTTATAAATGCCCCAGGGCAGATAGCCTAGTATGAACCTATGAACCTATTACATTACTACTTTTAACAGTGATTTTCCAAGTAAGAGTAGATTGCAGATTGTAGTATTGAAACCATACACCCCTGCATGCAAAGGTGGACTCTGAGTGCTGACTATCGTGTTCTTGGTGTGTGAGCTGTATGTTATTAAGTATCTCCTATTGGATATTGATCTGATATGTGGATATTAACTGTAGACTGCTATGTGTTTAGGACATGTCATTGAGGTCTGCTGTCATGCAGTAATGGCATACCTATCAGTGTCAGACATCTGTCTGTCAAAACATTCATCATAATGCATAACCTTTTGGCTAGCTAATTTCTGTCTGTCCTCTGTACAGATGTGCAGATGTCAGGTATCCATCTTGGCTGCTTACAGCCAGTCTATGATTAACTGACACTGACATGTCTGCCCAGCTGTTCTATGAATGCCACAGCTAGGAAACCCCATCCTGTATGCACCACATGCCATGGATACCTCAACCAGACTACCACAGTCAACAGAACATGCTTGGGTACAGGTCTATAACCCAGACACTGGCCATATTATGTAATATATGTTGCATACATGTCAATTGGAGCACCTCAATGGCCCACTGCAAAAAAAAAAAAAAAACAGATTGGATGATGAATTTAACTGTCACCCTGGGGATCACTCAAGTGGCATCAGTTGATAGATGGCCTGCTGACAAATGTCAGGTTGCATGATACCATTGTACCCACATGCCCTACTCTTCTCGTCTCTCCATGGACATTAGGCTGGTAAACACCTAGAAACACCTGCACCTATGGACCCCAGTACTGACAAATGTGTTAGTGTGCATTACTGAGAATAATAGTGTCTGTGTGTTTGTAAACTTATAGTTGACAATACTCTGAGGGCCTTCTCAACCACTACACCCCCCATTGCCATACTTAGAAATGGCTGCTGCTGTAATTGACATTAAATGCACCTTGTTACACTTTTCATGCTATGGGCTACCTGGAGCTTGCAGTACCAGCATAACACTGTTCTACAAATGGGTAGATAGACGTGGGTTACCCTCTGAATCCTGGCAAGTGTGTGTATGTGTGTGAGTGTGCATATTTGTAGGAGACAGCATTCTGAGCCCACATTCTCCAAATACAATAAACCGTGCCATACATAATAAGGGATAGTGATGTTGCTGACATTAGGAGAGCCATGACAAACCCTCACCCTACTATCCCTGTGGTATGTGCAATAAATGGATATCCTTGTAGTAGCTCTGATTAGATATACAAGGGGTTGTATTGGAGTCCTGGTCAATGTGTGATTGTGGGTATGTCAGAGCATTATCATGGGTTTCAATAAGTACAATATCCAATGTGGGGTGTGGGTGCTGGGTATACTGTCTTTACACCATGGTACCCCAGTACATATCCAAAGGTCTATTGTATGAGGACCGCTGTCACCATCAGCCATACAGGTAACTGATTACACTATCCAGCCCAATGATGCATGTGCTGTGTGCAAAAACTCTGTAACAGAATGGACTCACTGACAAGGTAGTTAGCACTGCTAAACCCAGGTCTGTCAAATGTGTCTATAACTGTATGTGTTTGTCAATGTATATATTACAGTATGTCATAGTATGTATTGTTCATTAACACCCAGTACATCCCCGATTACCATACTGTACAAGGCCTGGTAATGTTCTTCACTTAACAGAAAACTCTGGACACACCTCACCCTAAAAGCTCTGTGGTGTGTGCAATTAAAGGCAAACGCATTAGTAGCAATAAGTACCTAGGTAGGGGTTCTTCTCTCATTGTTGCCAAGTAGGTGTGTATGTATGTGAAGGGATCTGCTTCAGTTTGCAGAAAATATATGTCCCAGGAGATTATTTGTCTGAGAACTTACTGGCTAAAGGTAACATTTCAAAGCAATCGTCTTGTGGAAATATATTCAAGCAAAACTAGTAGTGGATGCATAAATGCCCTTTTCCCCTCTGTATAGCTGTACAGTGATAACAGGAGTTGATATATATACATGGGTGTGGTTGTTTTGGCCACAGCCACCCACATTGGGGCTATTGTTTGGGTATCCCCCTGCTTAGTGTGGTGTTATACTGTACAGTTTATGTTAACAAGTTAAATAGTTGTTAAATCACACTATGTGTGGTTCTACACCACCCCACACCCTCCAAAGAGGGGCGTTGTGCCACCCACACCAGCACAACTATAATTAACAACTCCAGGATTGTACTACATTGGGGAAGAGGACATATACCCTGCCAGTACCATCATCAATGACATTAAACTGGAGAACTGATTATTTCCCGATGCGATGTTTTGGCAATTTGGTCTGGGTGGAATTACATAGGCCAAAATGAGTTCACTGCAAAATGAAATAAATCCATGTGAACAGTATTCTCTGTGTATTGCTTCAACACCAAAGCCTCTGCGTGTGTGTGTATTATTCATGGAGATTTGGTGTCTGCTACCCAATACACTTACAATTGTCCACTATTGAAGAGCTGCTGACATCAACCACCATGCACTCACCTGTATACAGCCCCCAGACCTATCAGCCATGTGGTACATGCAGTAACTGTTATACAGACCTGTTATCTGTGTTCAGCTGTACCCGGGATATGACACAGTCAATGTGTCACCACAGTGCTACACCCCTTGTAGGACAGGACAGCAAACCAGCATCCTGCTGACACATAGACACCTAGAACACAAACACTATAATGCATCATGGCTGGACAGCTACACACCCTGATGTCTAAGCATTAATCATTCCAGCTGAAAACAAGTTAAACAGCATTACATTGCTAAACCTTAGGACATTTACCCTGTGGATCAGAACCATATCAGCATGTTCTTGCATCAATGGTATGGATAACAGGGATGTGGCACAGGTATCATCATATGCACAGGGTGTGTTGCAGGTTTGCAAGAGGCCTAGGCTTAGTCATTTGGTTGACATCATGTATATGGGTTAGGGGGTTCTTTATTAAATGGGCTGTGCAGATGTGGTGTGTGTAGGTATGGAGGTGCCCTAGCTGTATTGCTGAAGTGTGTGTGTATGTATGCACACTTCTGACATGTGGCTGCCCTATACAGGGCTTTGTTGGACAGCTGCAGACTGTACATGGCAGGGTGTACAGTTCACTGTCTCCAGCCACGGACATGGGAACTGTGCCTGCCAGGGGTTTCATGGGCACTACCAGGCAGAAGCGCAGATATGTTACTCTCCCCTGATGATGACAATTGTCCACTGGATCCACGTTCCTTTTGGGACAGGACAGGACCATGTGTACATGGCCTGCTGCATTGTGGTGTGGACAGCACCACCCCAACAGTGCTGGTGCTGGTACTGCCACTATGGGAGCAGCCGTGAGTTGTTGTACATCCAAGTAGACCTCCACCTTTTGGTGTTGCTGATCTACGTCCACATGGCCACCACCCTACTCCCACCACATGCTCTACCACAGACACCACACAGTCGAGGTTTCCCACCATCTCACCCAACCATCTATCCAGGACCTCTGCAAAATAACGGTGGGCACCTGCAAGATCACGGATGTTGTCAAGTACAGCAGAATGAGTAGCCCTCTGGGGCCTCATATTCTCTCTGGTGTAACGTTCCATATGTGCCTGTGCCTCCATGATGGCCTGAAACATGCATCTAGGGACACATGCTGTGGCACTTCTGCCAGGGCCATGATGGCCATCATCCCTCCTATGAGCACCCCTGTACATCCGCCTATGTGATACCTCGCTGGTCATCCGCCTATGGCCGCTGTGTATAGACACACTTGCCATAGTCCCCACACTGTCTTGTCCCATGCCACCACCCACCAACTGTCCCTCATCTATGGCCACTGGTGATGGGGTATGTATGGGCATTAAGACTGTGTGCAGAGATGGGGTGGATAAAAGTGGGATGTCAACCGATGGCACAGCTTCAGCCCCTGACAACCCTGCCTGTGCCTCACCATGCCTAACATCATTGTCAGAGTCTGTATGGACACTAACATCAGTTTGCCTGCAGGAGGGACCTTGACCCACCTCGCCACCTGTAAGTGGCAAACAAAAACTGTAATTTAAGATCTGTATGTTATGGTTTACATCTACACATGCTCACACACATACACACACACACACATACACACACACACACACACACACACACACACACACACACACACACACACACACACACACACACGTGCACACTTACAGGTGAGATGTCACAAAGATATTACACAGACCTCTCATTACCCGACAGTCAACAAGCATGACATATGGCACTCAACAGCATGCACTGCAGCCATACTCAATCCTTGTTATCAACATTATACATCTCTGTGATGCATGAGTTGTGTTAGTAGGTGATGCCCCTTCCCCTGGAACACACTGCACCCATGTACACAGTATTGCTGTGCACCTGTACAGCACACTGGAAGGTACTGTGCACTATACCTCACAAGTGTACACACCATTGCTGAATGTGTATATGTGAGGCAGTTATGTTTGCTCTGTTGCTCACAGCCCCTAATGTTTGTCTGACACATTGCTGGGATGATATGAGGACTGATGTCAATAGTTAATGCCTGACCTCTGATTTGCAGATTTCATCATCAGCAGTGCATGTATGGGCAATAAAATCTGAATACACTGACAACCTTCAAAGCTTAATGTGGATATGAGGAGTGTACACACCCTTGTTGATGTGCCAGCCTATTCCATGAAATGCAATGGGGCCACAATACTGCATATGTTAACATTACACACACCTGATATGTGACATATGACCTGTGCAATCCAATGCAGTATCAAATAAATGTGTTAGTCATGCAGATGTTGAATGAGATGAGGGGTAAGTCGACTTGCTTTTTTCCCACTTTCTGAAATTTAAGAAACTACAGTTACAGATTTGCTGTTCTGAACTGTTTGTAAGTTTCTTGGAGGCCAGTGCTTGCTTGGGCTAACGGGAAGTCTCTGTGTTCACCAGTGGCAGTGGTTAACACTGAGCAGCCTGCCTGATCCTGTAGGAGTGGTTACTACCTAGAAGCTGTAGTTTTATTGGCCATTTTGGGTCAATTCCAAACTCCTTGATCTCTCTCTCTTAAAACCCTGCAGCTCTCTTTTTGGCGGTCTTGCGCACAGAGCAGCATCGGGCAGCGCCGCTTAAACATGTTTAAACTATTCCCGGCTCCACAAAGTCTGCTCTTCACTTTTTCCCTTAGAACTGCTCTAAATCTCAAAATAAGCACTCTATTTTCATTCTAAAGCCCTGCACTTGTTCATACAAGTAATCTCATAGGTAAACACTAATAAACTTAAGCATTACATCCTCTTATACTCCTTTTAAGCACTTGCTCCCTATTGGTTCTTTCTAATCAGTCAATAAGTAGTTCCCTATATTATTCAGGCATGTCCAAAGGTCAGTTTCAGGTTTACTCTCCAGTCCAGCTGGTGAATCTGGGAATCTTGAGGCAATTTTACAACTGCCTTATGTATACAAACCACCCTCTCCTCCTGCCAACAAGCTCAAATATATGTGAGAGATGCAACTATATAGCCAAACTGGAGGCTAAGCTCTCTCAACCCAGTACTGGCACAGCCTGTCAGGAGGAGAAGGTAACCACAGACACCACAAATCCAGTCTCACATACACCTATCGCATCAGCAAACCAAACACATAAACACACAAAAATATACTCGGAGGCTCTAAATAAAAATCTGCCTAAGCAGCAGAGACCTCCAAAGCAGACATCCAAGCAACCCTTACCACGAAACAATACCCACATAGCACATAGCTCACAAAGTCAGTGTGCCACACAGTCACAGCCCTTAAGGCTAAACAACACACCTAATACACTTGTAATAGGTGACTCTATTGTCAGACACATTGACGTCCCACTCACCAGACTGAACAAGGAGAAATGTCACTGTAAGCTGCCTGTCGGGTGCTAAGATCCGCCACATAACACAAGCACTCAGGTAACTCCAAAGCAAATACAAATATGACTCCGTCATTGTCCATGCTGGTGTGCATGACCTGAGATGTACCTCCCTGGACTACATGAAAAAAGACAGAGGAGCTCTTTGATCATGTAGCCCAGGCCGGTATGACCCTGACCTTGAGTAGCATCTTACCCTCACCAAGAATGATGCCACAGTATAAAGACAAAATGATCAATTTTAACAATTGGCTAAAGTATTGGTGTCATTCAAAGGGGATCCAGTGTCTGTCAGCCTGGGATGACATGCTCGACAAGCCACATTGCTTCACGAGGGACGGCTTGCACCTGTCACCCCTGGGTTTTTGAACACTGGCAAAGGCTCTTGCCTCCCCCATAGTGCCTTTTTTAGGCAAGGCTCAAAAAACAAACCCACCTCCATAGACAACACAAAGAAAAAAAAACTAATGGTAATGCTGCTCAACGCCAGAAGTCTAAACCTCAAGATGCACGCACTCGAGACTCTCCTCAGTATGGAGAATATCAATATCTGTGCAGTAACAGAAACCTGGTTCAAGGCTCCCAAGAGCACCCCAGCACTAACAGGTTATACTTCATACCATGCTTTCCGGCCCCAAAACTTGGACCGAACCACAAAAGGAGGGGGAGTATCCATATTTATCAAAGATACCCACACCTCCAGGTTAGTGGCACTGCATGAAGCATCAGAGACCATCCATGTGCAACTAACAGTGGGCAAAACTGCCTTTCAGTTTGTAGTCTGCTACAGACCACCCTCCCAAACACAGGAACCTCACTCAGCTTTCCTGAGAACACTGGAGAATATGAAGGTCCCTCCAAACACCATTATATTGGGTGACTTCAACTACCCAAACATTGATTGGGAAAACTACTCAAGCCCAAACACCCTCACCCAACGGTTCCAAGAATTTATAAACTCAAATGCTATGGAGCAACTGGTCATCACTCCCACAAGAGGGGAAAACATATTGGATCTGGTCATCACCAACATGGGGTCTCTATGTTCCACACCAGAGGTATACCCCTCATTGGTAAGATCAGACCATAAACTAATCTCACTGGACATCCATATTCCGTTCCCACCCCTAGCCAAAGAAACCACGGTGAAGAACTTCTCAAAAGCAAACTTAACACTTCTCAAAACTGAGGTGGAATCCTTCAAAGCCCCCAGGCCAGTGGAAAATACGGCCCAAAATGCAGAATCCTATTACAAAAGCATTCTATGGACACCTACAGGAATGCATGGAGCATGCTATCCCAAATAAAACCAAGACTCACTCCTCCAAAGGCAGGAGACCTGTCTGGTGGACCCCAGCCATAAATAAGCTATACAACAGAAGGAGAAAGCTACTACATGATGGAGCAAAATTCCAAAAAGGGAAGGCGTCTCTGATCAGTACTAGCAAGAAACTACGATCCCTCACAAAATCATCTAAGGCCAGCTTCGAAAGAAAAATTGCACAAGACACTAAAGATAATCACAAGACCTTCTTTAGTTATGTCAGAAACCTGGGCGGCAACTCCCAGATATGCTCTGAGTTAGTGCAAAATGACAAAAAATACACTGAACCCACAGACATTGCCAATATCCTGGCAGAAAGGTTCAGTGCAAACTTCTCCTCCCTTCCCCCTCAAAAGAGCAAATGTCTATCCCAACAGAGTGTAGCCTTCCTGAGATCACAGATGCACAGGTGAGAGCTGCCCTCTCCAAAGCAAAAAACACAGCATCAATGGGACCAGATGGTGTCCCGGGCTGTGCCTTACATGAGCTCCAAGAAGAACTAATCCCTCACATAAAGTCACTGTTCAATCTCAGCCTTACTACAGGATATGTACCAAAGGAATATTGTACAGTAACAGTGGTCCCACTCCACAAAGGTGGTGCCACAACAGACCCAGGAAACTATCGCTCTATAAGCCTGACTAGCCTGGTCTGCAAAGCTATGGAGCGTATCATCATGGAAATCATAAACAAAGACATTGGGAACCTCCAGACACTGGATCCTACCCAATTTGGCTTTGTTAAAGGCAGATCTTGCCTCTTGAACCTGGTTGACTTCTTTGAAACAATTACCAAAGCCATAGATGAAGGGAAGGTAGTCCACTCAGCCTACCTGGACCTCGCAAAAGCCTTCGACACAATACCCCACTCGGGCATCATAAATAAGCTCACCAGCTTAAATATCAACCCCTATGTCACAAGATGGGTTGCAAACTGGCTCAGGGATAGAACCCACATGGTCAGAATAGCAGGTGCCATGTCAGACTCTAAACCAGTTACAAGTGGCATCACACAAGGCTCAGTCCTGGGACCTCTCTTGTTTGGTATATATTTCTCAGAGGTACAGGCTAACATGGGTGGACTATGGCTGACCATATTCGCAGATGACTGCAAACTGGGTGCCGTAATCAACTCTCCAGCTGACACAAGCATCCTCCAAAAGGGTCTCACAGAGACGCATAACTGGTGCCAGAGCCATGGCCTAAAGCTAAATGCCAAAAAGTGCATAGTCATCCCCTTTGGGAAAAACAAAGTGCCCACAAATTACCACATAGGTGGTAATCCATTAAGTATGGAAGAAGTAGTTAGGGACTTGGGGACCCAAGTAGACAGCAAGCTCTCCTTTGACAATCACATTGCCAAAGTGGTTAGAAAGACCTTTTATATAGCCCACCTTATCATGAAAGGATTCACATCTAGATCAAGAGAGGTCATTGTGCCCCTCTACTCATCATTTATCAGGCCCATAATTGAATACATGCCCCATTTGGGATGTACCTTACCTGACACCTGCAGCAACTGGAAACACCCCAAAAGTACCTCACCAGGAGGATCAAGGGGCTCAAACAGATGCCCTGTGCAGCTCGGCTAAAGAAACTCCAGCGCTACTCAGTTGCGTACCGCCTACTCAGAGGCAATCTATGTCTGACGTATAAAGCCATGTCCAACCCAGAATTAATGGACATGCTTCACCTCAGGAAATCCAAATCCCTTAGAGCTACACACTCCAGGGACTTGAACTTCAGCACAGAAATAAATAGGACATTCTGAAGGGACAGATGCATATCCCAGAGGCTCCCCTTACTCTGGAACAAAATCCCAACCCATGTTAGGCAGAGCCCCTCACTGACCCTCTTCAAAAGAAATTTTTACGAGTGGATGGGAGATCGTAAGTTTACCCCTGGGATCTCTTCTGTGTCCCTGCTTGACAGAGGTACAGTAAACTAACCTTAAAAGGGCTACCTTCTGTGACCTACTATACAGAGGCACAGTCAATTAATCTAAAAGGGTGGCGAAAGCCAAACACACTCTGGCTAGGCTTATAAATGCCCTAGGGCAGATAGCCTAGTATCAACATATGAACCTATACATACAATATGTGGGTTGCATAAGTGTGCACACCCTTAACACAGGGGTTTGTTGCAGCACCTGTTAAGTGAACTACAGCAGTCACTATTCCTGGAAGGGGTATACTAGCATGGCCCATCTTCACTTGCCATTATTTGGTCACTCTGCCCTGCAAATGTCCCTCAACTCTGCCAGATTGCAAGGTCAGCTCATGTACATAGTAGCCCTTGGGGGTCACACAGTGCCTTCAATATTGCTGTGGAATCAGGGTTATGTCTGGCACAATTCATGACCTTGACTGTGTTCAGATACAGCCATTCTTAGTGAGTTTTTGATGTATGCTTCAGTTCACTGTTGTGTTTCAGGATGACACCCCTCCCCATCCTCAGCCTTATTGTAGATGCTTGACAACTGTCGGCCACACATGAGTGTTATTATGCAGTGTTCCTAATTCCGAATGCTATGTCTACCAGCCTAGTTCCTGCTAATGAACAGCAAACCTAAAAGTGTACACTGGCACCAACAAGGTAAAAATGGGGATGGTAGCCCTGAGGTGGAGTGAGGTGTTGCTTGTACACCACATGTATCTTTATGAATACCATCTGTAGGTTTCAGCCTTGGTTTGATGACATTGCAACACATGCCTTTGGGAGACCTGATGTTATGCATATGCTACCTGTAGAGAGTCCTGGATGATGTTTCCTGTGGAATAACTCTTCTGTCTGATTGCCCTAATCCATAGGCCACACTTATGCAGATTCCAGGCAATTGTCGACACAGGTATTGCACAGGCACAGGCAGTACTTGCTAGACATTCCTGCAAGTCCCTCAGTGTTGCTGCATGTTTCTAGGCAGCCTCCATGACCAGTTTGCAACATGTGTTGTCATCTGTTTATTTTCTACATTAATGTTGTCCCATACTTCATACACACATACATGACTGTCTGCACTGTTTGCCATGATATATGCAATGGTGAGGTAAGGCTGCTTTTCCCACTCCTGAGTGCAAACTTTTGGATACGGGATCCATTTCATGGTTTGTAAGATGTGTGCAAACCATGGCTGCCTCTGTTGCAGGTGAGTGGGCAAATGTCATGGACATACTTCTTGGATAGCAGACCATTACTTGGTGTGACATTGAGGCCCTGTACTTGATGGAAGGTGTGTACTCAAGAAGTGTGTATATTGTCAGTACCTCACAAGCTGCTTCCACAATATGTTATTTGCAGTGTGTGCACACATGTGCTTCCAGTGTTTGTTAAGGTATGTATTCCCTATATTTGTTGTCCTAACATAGGATTCCATGTTACACATTCATTGCTCATGTTAGGATCACATTACAGGTTGTAAAAGGTGTGGAATGTGGTATTGTGATTTGCCGTTGTTTAGATCAGGAACAATTGTCATTGCAATAATGGTGTATATACTGTTGTAGCTACTGTATAAGGGTGATGTTTCATACATGTCCCTACTGTAGGCCATTTGTCCCTCCGTTATGTCAATCTCTGTCCACACATCTTGCACTGGCAGGTTGTTAGGTATACTGCAGGACTCTTACATACCCTTCAGATATGCCACCATGGTGACCACTGTGATACAGTGCAGTTAACAGCAACAGTAAGCGAACATGTACAACATGCATTATGGGTAGCTGTGCTAAATGTGTGCATGGCAAATAGCATGGCCATAACATGGCCGGTGTATTGGCAAACCTGAACAAAACAACTCCATACTCACCAGCTACAGGCTGCTGCCCCAATTGTATGCCAGAGGGACCTATATAGATGCCAGAGGGACCTATATAGATGTGTGAGAGATGTAAAATCAGTAGCCACACCTGTGGCATTGGTACAGGGTGGGAGCAGCATTTCAGCACATCAGCAGTACAAACCCATAATACTAGCAGCAACAGACTATCTTATCTGACATATGCATGTAGATACTTTATAGATGAAAATGGATAAGCGACAGTAGTCTACTAATGTGCCCTGGGGCCTTACCTGCATGCTCCTCGTCCATTGTGTGGGTGGCACCCACCACCACAATGCTGTCTTCAGCTTGCTGGCTTGGCTGGCGGGTGGGTGCCCCATGGCTGGCAAGGAGCTCCTCAGCATGTTTCAGTGGGGGCTGGATGGCCTGACCCAAACTGTGGCTAGCTGGTCCCTACTAACTGCAGCAGAATGCTGACGGATGTGGTAGATCAGATCAGTGCAGCGATGCTGCATCTGCTCATAATTGTGGTTGTGCAGGCTGATATCATTTACACTGTGGATAATCCTGGGTGGTCCTCTCCTGCAGATCCTGAGCCCTGTGCCTAAAGAGAATGGCATGATGGACTATGAGGAACTGGATTATAGCATCATTTTCTGGGAATGTGTTTGTGGGCAGGCATTCCCAGGACATTGTACCTGGAAGACATAAACAGGAAAATAGGTCAGAGGACCTCATATAGTTGTCCACATGCACATCAACAGTGGATATTACTTGCAAATAATCTAGACTATACCATAACACTGTAAGCCATCATGGCTTGTACATCTTGCATTACACTCCTGGCCCTGACCTGTCCAGTTCCCCCAATGTTGGACACTTAATGGCATAATCCATTACACAACATTCATTTCTGTGTAGAGGGATGACAGTGGCCATCTTCCATGTGGATGGTGTGTGGATGGTGGCATGAGTGTGTTTGACTGTAGTGTGTGATGGGACTGTGAGCACATGCCTGTGTTCATGTAGGAGGAAAACTGTGATTTTCTCATGCCCCATGGAGACTTGCTGTTGTTGCCATCAGTCAGCATTATGTCCATGCTCACTTTTGATGTGAGCAGGAGTGTGGGTGATGTGCATATCCCCCTGTACTACTGTTGTGGACAGGGTGCCATTGTTCGCACCTATCCTGTCTGATGTAGGTTGCCTGTATCCATAGCATGTGTATATGAGGTGTGCTTTACCCCCAGTACAGGCTGAAATGTGTTACTGGCTCTGAGATTGCGTACATATGTGTAGACATGGTTGCAATTGGCCTTGGTGGTATGCATATGTTTGATTTCTATTCATAGTCAGCCTTACAGGAGGTCACCTGTGAACCTACATGCTTGCTCAAATAGAGGTCCACTTGCTTCCAAGTTGTGGTCTGCACCTATGTGTACCTGCACAGCCATTATAGCAACCTATTATGTGCTTTGTGTCTTAGTGGTGTCCATCAAGGGGGATTACGCTATCATTGGTGGAAGATGGTTGTACAAGTAAGGTACTGCTGATTTCATATAGCTACAGTTGATATGAAGTGTACATCCCCTATTACAATGCATGGTACTTGTGCAATTGGAACATGACCCCACAAAAGCACATGTCAACACAATCCCTATCTGTGATGTGTAAGGAACATAACAACCTGTCCTGTGGAAACATATGGGTTTATAGGTTCATAAGTGTGTACTAGGCTAATGGCCCTGGAACCTTTACAAGCCTAGCCCATGGGATTACCCAGGCATCATGCCACCCAACCTTAGTTCCCAGAGCCTCTGTCAAGTAAAGCAACTGGAGTGATCCCTGTGGTGAATTTTCTATTTCCCATCCAGTCATCAAGATTAGTCTTGAAGATGGCCAGTGAGGTGCTCTGCTTGACATGTATGGAAAATCTATTCCATAGCATGGGCAGTCTCTGGGTTATGAACCTGTCCCTCCAGCATATGAGAAGTAATACTCAGTACAGTAAGCTAGTTGACTCTGTGTGCATACGCTTACACTGGCATGTTGTGTAAACACCTGCTGAGATGATTATAACATCTATTTGTCTTTGTTTGTACTCTAACGTCATATCACATCTTCACTTGGAAATGGTTGCTCCCCTTCCATTAAACAGCTTTGTTTTTTTTTCAATAGAATTGTACAGGTTATGGGTCACATTTGAGGTGAGAAATGTTTTGACATGACTTCCTGTGATCTCATTGGCATACAGCACGCAGACATCGGATTCCAACAGGGGTGTGTACACTTTGATATCCAGTGTATATGGGTGTTGATATGGCTGTTAGTGGTAGGCATGGACAGTGGGTCACAACACAGTTGTACACTTCTGATTACTATGTGATAAGCATGCCTACTGTAGTACCCATATCAGTGTCATGGCAATGCAACAATCAGTAGCAGTTCACATTTTATTTTGTTGTATGCAGTGACAGTGATAGTACACACATGCGCAACATGCACATCCTATTTTCCAGACTGCTTGTGACCTATGTTATTACTGTTGTGCCTTTCAGCTGAACATACACATGCTCAGGGGATACCTGGTACACATTTGTGTTCTATGTCATTATGGCACACTGTATTTACAGTCTTGCAGCTCAATCATACGTCTCAACCTGTTATACCAGGACTTCTGACCATTGGTCCACCTCACTGAGTGACAACACAGGGAAGTCAATTTTGATAACGTATCAATATAGTTGCCATAGTGCCGTGGTGGTACAGCTGTAGCATTGTTACCTCACAACAAGAGGTTCTCCTGTTCAATTCTCGGTTGGGCTTGGGAGTGCCTTCTGTGTGGAGTCTGCATGTCAACCAGCGGTTGGGTAGCGTTCAAAAGACATGCGTGCGTACATGGGCATGCCTTCGTTGAAGGTTGGGTGTCAAGCTGGCACCTCAGCATTTCGTAAAAATCTACTGCCAATCATTAGCGGACTGGAGTGCCGCAGTGGCGACCCATTACTGGGAAAAGCCGAAAGACAAACAACATCATCAATATAGTTGCCATAACACAAGTATATGTGTAAGTGACTACAGATATCTGTCACAACTGTGAACTTTGTCCAGAAGAACACTGTACAGTTGAATGTTATTAATTCAATATATCACATGCAATTTAACACACACATCTGCAACAGTGCTTTACTATGCATATGCCCTATATAGGTATCCTAGATTTACAATACAAACATGTAGAATACCTATATTCACAGGTAAAATATGGATATGGGCAACATCCCATTAACTAGCCTAGCAGTGGCACAGACATGACTGTTTGACAGACACTATAGTGGTTGCCATATGTCAGCTGTCCTTCCCCAGGGTGTGTCAGGCTCCTCAGCTGTACCCAACCTTTCCACATCTTAGAGCATCACATTTGGACAAAGTCTAACATAAGGGGGGTATATAGGGACATATTGTAGATATGCCTATTACAAACCTATAAGTTTGTGCATGATACATTTCACATTACCATGACTGTTCTGAAGGTGGTGGGGTCTGAAACTCTTATGTCTGTCATGTCTTCACTACTTCCACCTTCAGCTATTTTCCAGAGTAATATAGATGTTTGTAGGAACAGAACAAACACTATGACGGCTAAATCTTGACATTCTGTGCAGATCTGCACAGTTGACAGGTATGGCCCACTGCAGACAGAGCCAGATGCTATGTCCATATCATTTGTTCAGCAGGACATCATTACAGAAAGAATTGATGGCACATATATATCTTTAGTAAGCGCTTTCGGCTAAGGATATTCCTCCGCCTTCTTCAGACTTGTGAGGCGGAGGAATATCCTTAGCCGAAAGTGCTTACTATCAATAAACAGTCCGTGCTGTTGCTGCTTTGTCCGATTCCACTTATTCACATTATTTTAGTTTTTAGTTTTTCGTTTTTTACATATATATCTTTCATAATCATCTATCCATTTTTTACAGACCAGTTACCACATTCAATTACATGTTTACATGTTGCATATACCTGGTTTATCTTCAGGTTCTTTCTGTGTACAGAATTTCTTCCTGTTTCGTAATTCAAGGTTTTGTTTATTTATTTATTTTTTTTGGTATGTATTTGTGTGTGTCTCTTTCTCTCTCTCTCTCTCCACTACTGGGACCAAGATTGTTTGAGTAGGTTGAAGCATGGCTTTTGAAGGTGATGCTCATGTTCAGGTGATGGTCTCTGCACCACTTGCTGTTCCCCACTTGCTAATTGCATGCAAGCAGCTGTGTAGGTCTTCCAATAGCCAATGTCATAACAACCCACTACTATAAATAGCTACATCATGTGGGCATTGTCCCTTTACCTTTCCTGTATGAAAGACATCCTTCCTGTGTATGGGCAGCGGTGTTACAGAGATCAGGTAGCTATACCTCTTACAACAGGACTTGTGGATACAGGCCAACTGCATGTTTGTGAAAGGTTCCAGAGCTAGGGACAGTGTGTGAGTATTGATGTTATATGCATTGAATACTGCTAGTTTTACAGGGTTTGTGTGTACATGCTAGTTTGCCATGGAATGCAGTCTGTCTGCATAGCTCTCAACTGTGGGCCTATCCACATGATGGCCAGAGGATTGGCTATGTTTTGTCTGTTCCCCACACAGGTCTTGTCCCTGACATATCAGTGGCATTCTCTCCGTTGATTGCTATCAGTACATGGCAACATCCATTTGTGTTTCTGACTTCATATTCCCAAGTAAGGGTATGTTGCAACCAATCCTGTAACACAAGCAACATTCACAGTGTATAATAGCAATATTTCAAATATGGCCCTGTGTTTCAGCCTCTGTCCTCTACCTATATAATAGGTTTTGTCCAGATGTCATGCAGTAAGAGGTTGATCGGTAATGGCTTATCATTATTTAGTGCTGACATTCCTGCTATCATTCCAGTGATGATGTGGACTCCCACACAAGTTGTGGGGTAGGGTCCTTATATATGAGGGCTACAGCTGGACAAAACATGTATGACCCTGTACAGTCTGGATGTTAGTGTATGGAGAACACTGTTATATGCCCTTGTAAGACATTTTATGGGGAGGGGTATTAAATGTTTTTAACCTAGGCTGTTACAACATGTGAGGGATATCAGTAATAAGAAATATTATGGTATATGGCTGTACATTTTCATAAGTCTCACCATGGGAACAGTGGTAGGCTAGAACTTACTGTCTTGTACACAGTTCTGTTTGTTAGTGTGATAGTGACATTTTAAGATAAGCATTGTTATGTAATCGATACATTTACATTGTGACAACTGATACTTTTTCCCCTAGGGCGTTGAGTAGAGAGTGTAATTGGAGGCTGTTGAGCTACATCTGTAATTAAGTGTGGAATGATTTTTATCTTCAAGGCAAGTGTGTTTTTCACTGTTGTACTACTTGAAGGCTTTAGCCTAGACAGCAAAGTGTGTTATGTTTTGCAGATTACTGTATCATATGTTTATTTTGAGAGTTGCATTCATCAGTTATGTATTTCAAATACCAAAATGCTATAAGAAATGGCATAAATAACTGAAATAGTACACAAATAAACATTTATAGGTATGCAAACTGTGTGTGGTGTCATGTCCTTTGCATTGTGTGTGGGTATATGTTTCAAGCAATAATTCTCATTTGTAGGAAAAAATCAGACACTGGCCATTTGAAAAGGTGGCAACAGTAGGAATAATGGTTGTTTGATATGCTGTGCACCCTCTATATATACTCTCTTTATAGATATATATATATATATGTGTGTGTGTGTAAGTATTTATATAATTATATATTTATATATGCATGTATGTGTATGAATCTATATCTATCTATCTATATATATATGTGTGTGTGTGTGTGTGTGTGTGTGTGTGTGTGTGTGGGTGTGTATGTATCATTAGAATGTTTAGTGCTTCCACATTGTACATTCCCTATGGTAGACTGACTGTTCTGCATGATATGTTAGATAAATCATCCCAGCATCTTACAGATGAGATGGCTTACTGGTAATGTGTTGTGGCTATATGGGGCAGGGTCCTGGGTTCAAGACTTGCAACTGCTAGTTATTTTGTTGAAAGGCAGAACAGTCCAGCTGTGGAGGGAAGGGTAGTGTCAATAATTACAAGAGATCCCTATTTTGGTGCCCTTCACCCCCATTTACAGGGCCTTTGGTCAGATGTTTTGCAGTGAGAGGTTCAGAGTGTGGATCCGATGTCCGAATGCACTACATATGTATGTATATATATATATATATATATATATATATATATATATGTGTATACACACACACACACACACACACACACACATGTATGTCTATATATATCTATATATATATATATATATATATATGATTTCACTTCATAATTTCAAAATAATGAAATTGCGAATTTCAGTATTTCAAAACCATAAAGTCAAACGTCCCAAATCCTGAAACTACAAAATCAAGAAACACAAAATCACGAACAGAAAAACACCATACACCACACAACACATACATCATCCAACCCACACCACAACAAACAAAACACACACAAACACAAAAACACAAACAAACCTACACTACATATAAGTGCCCCCCACAGCCCCCTACTTATATATACTAACTCCGAGATTGTACAAACACAGAAAGGAACTCACACCCACGCATTCTACAGTCCCTCACACACACACACACACACACACACAAACATCACACATATACAAAGACCAACACATCGAACACTTACATACCCATACTTTCACCTGCCTACCCTAACCCACATGTACAACTGACAAACACATTTACACACACTCAAACACCCACACAAAATCCTTATAAAACACTCACTTACCTTAAATTACACCTAAATCCACACACAACAACAGACATCATCCACTCACAACACCGCACGTAATGTACCGTAAAGCCATAACCGCTAATCCGAGATATTCGGATTCGCAATTATGCACTTTTGCGAATTTTAAAGGTTCGACTTTATAATTTCGGGATACTGAAATTCTGGATTTCAGTATTTCAAAATTATAAAGTGAACACACACATATATATATATATATATATATATATATATATATATATATATATACACACACACATACATCTCTATATATACATATATATATACATATATATATATATATATATATATATATATATATATATATTATATACATATACCTATTTAAATACATTTTGCCTACTGTTGAATGACTCTGCTGCATGATATGTTTGAGAAAACATCATACATATCAACGGCACAAATGGCTTAGTGGTAATTTGCTTTGGCTATGGTGTGTAGGATCCTGGGCTTGAGATGTGCAAGGGCTGATTATTTTGTTGCTGGGCAGAACACAGGCTGTTGGATACAGAGTGATTAAGGCACTTTTAAGCAGTTGTAAGCGGGTTTGCCTGGTGTTAAGCAATGCTAACTTCCGGTTAAATATGCTTACAGAAAGCCTGAAAACTGCTTAATCTGTGTAGGTATTGCTTAGCACCATGTAAATAGGCTTAATCCTGCTTACTACTGATTACAAGTGCTTACTGCTGCTTACCCCCTTGCTAATTTCTTTAAAAGAAAAGAAAAAAAACGGGTGATAGGAAAGTGGTGAAAAAGGGGGCACAAAGAGGTAAAGACAATAGGGAAAGTAGCTAGGGATGTGCAGGATGGGTGTAGGGAAGGTCCATAGCTATCCATTTCTTTTACAGCAACAGTTGTGCATATATACTGAATTTGAAGGTATATTTGGACATTCAAACCCATGAGAGAGGTGTGAGGAAAACAATAATGTGTTGTGAAGCCAATTAGACCAGGTTACATGTGTCCAGTGGACATGTGTGCAAAATGGACAGCTATGTATGGGGCAAAATACTTTTTTGGGAACAGATTGCCTTTTTTTTAAGGTGAGAGTGGGATGATGGGGAAGGATAGTAGGTATATTTGGGGAGGTAGGTTGGGTAGGAAGACAGACAAGACAGACAAGACAACATACAGGGGAGGTATATGACATATGTGGGGGGTAACCACCTTGGACGGACAGGGGTGTTTGGAAATTGGAAGCCCATGCGCCCACAAATGGAAACAGTGGGACTGACGTCCCCACCCATGGGCAGTCACTACTGCACCTTCACAGACCCAAAGGTGGCTGAGTTGGAGGCTGAGCAAGAAGGGCAAGCTGACCTTTTAATTGCACCATGTGACCCTCAAGCTGGTGTAGCAGATGTCCAAACTCCCTTTGGAGCTCGCTATGCACCAATCCCCAGACCTGACTTTGGGTGACAGTATCCTGTCCGCACCCGCCTCCAGGGAGGACAAGCCCCATCCCCTGAGGCAGTTCCACCTGAAGGTGGTGCATGACAAGCGGACAAAGCAGACGTGCTGGGGCCCGGTGCCATGGCCAAATGAGGTGTGAGAGGTGGGACTACTGGGACTGGCCTTCCCAAATGTGCTATGGTGTTGCAGTTTTAGAGCATATGTAGGTTAGTAATAGTCAGTACAATCCAGGATTAGTTATAACAGCATGCATAGATATTCCCATTAACCCAAAACACCAGATTTGGAACAGTTGCATAGCAAGCAGAACACATGCATATATGGAACCACAGTGGCCATTACAACAGCATGCAGGTTACATTGATAGCAAAAGGCCACCAATGATAGTATTTCAACATGGAACATTAATAGAAACACTTTTCAATATTTCTTAAACAATAGGACATATGGCCCAACAGTAGGTTTGGCGGAAACATACCCATTGATTTATGTGTTTAAATTATTGTTGCAGGTATGGTGGAGGGGGGGTGTCAATTAACAACTTATATATCCTTGCAGTACTCACAATTTTAATGATCATTGGTCTAATCAGTACTCTACAGGTATTATTACAATACCCTATGGCTTTGGTTTGGGCAGTGGTATGTTTGTACACAGCTTATACTTCAACTGTCTTATAGCTAAATTCTACTTCTCTTACCTGGTAGACCTGTGGAGGGAATATTTATAAACACTACCTGATTGTTTCTACACATATTCCCTGATTCCTAGTTGTAATTATGCACATACCTCTCATTCTCTTAATGCGCAACATCTGGATAAAGCTTGACAATATGAGGGTACAAATAGGGACATATTTTGAATATTGCTCTTATAAACTTTTTAGACAGTTGCTAGAGTAACAGGATTTGTTTTAATATACATTTTCTGAAGGATTTGAAGTCTGACACTCAAATGTATGTCATTATTTGGTTACTACAATCCTAAGATCATCTCACTGATTTGTCAGGAAAAAAGAGGAACAGGCCAAAAATATGAGCCAAATATCTGGACATTCTGTGAAAATCTGTACAGTTGAGAGGTATGATTATGTATACAGCTTACTACCACTCCCAGGATTTGAACCATGGCTGTGTCTGCTAAAAATACAACAATTTCTGTTTCATCAGAGTGAGCTGTTCAGACACTGGTGTTTGTTTCTTCAGTGTTTTCTAAGTCTCTCTTGGTTGTACAATCTTATCCTTGTAATTAGAACCATCTTATACAGACATCCCTAGACATATTTTTATGTAGTACAGTGTGAGAAACAGTGGTTGACACAATAGTACTATTCTGATATCAGATGTTGGTGAATGATACATGTCAGGCCATACAGTACTAGAGTAAACACTACCAGTCCAGGATTTAAAACTTTATTGCCAGGCAGTTACAGTTTTCTTATCTGAAAGACCTGTGGGGGGGGGGGATGTTTGTCAACACATATTCCCACATCCCTAGTTAATATTATGCACATACCTCTCAGTCCCTTAATGCACACATTCTGGACAAAGCTTGACAACATGGGGGTACAGATAGGGACATATTTTGAATATTGCTCTTATAAACTTGGAGAGTTGCTAGAGTAGCAGGATTTGTTTTAATATAATTTTCTGAAGGATTTGAGGTCTGAAAATCAAATATATGTCATTATTTAATGACTGCAATACTGAGATAATCCCAGTGATTTCCCAGGGAGACAGAGGAATAGGCCAAAAATATGAGCCAATTATCTGGACATTCTGCAGAAATCTGTACAGTTGAGAGGTATGACTATGCATACAGCTTACTACCACTCCCAGGATTCGAACCATGGCTGTGTGTGCTAAAAATACAACAGTTTGAGTTTCATCAGAGGGAGATATTTAGAAATTGCTGTCTGTTCCTTCAGAGTTTTCTGTCTAAGTCTTTTTTGGTTGTACAATCAGACCTTGTACTTACAATAGTCTTATACAGACATTCCTATCCATATTTGTTTTATGTAGCATAGTGTGGCTAACAGTGGTTAACACAACACTACTATTCAGAGACTGCAACACTAAATGCCATACAATACCAGAGTAAACACAACCAGTCCAGGATTTAGAACTTTATTGCCAGGCAGTTACGGTTTTATTGAAATATCACCTATATGGGACTATTACTGTCATATTGTCTGGTTTATTCAGTACAACCCATGCATAGTTTTTATACTGCCAGGTGACTTTCTACTACTTTATATTTATTTGGTATGACTACTACAAGCAAGATTGTTACTCACCAGCCTCACTACGCAGCCTTTGCAGCCTACTGGCATGGGCTTCCTGATTCACAGCTCGCTCAGCTGCAGCTGTAAAGGGAATAGAGAAATATTTAGCCATACCTATCCATCACATACACAGGCTGGACTTTGCTAAACAGTTATTGATATGAATACTTACACACTGCTGGAACATCACCCCCCTGCCTTGCTTCTTGGACCCACTCGTCCAAGAGCTCCCTCTTCCTCCGCTTCAAGTCAGCATAGTGGTGCTGGACCTACTCACCAGTCCGAGGAATACCAGTGGCACTGTTGAGATCACATGTGAGACAGTCCCAAGTTCCTGCTTTACATTGGGAGCCCTGATACTGGCCCTGCAGCAGTCTCTCATCATGGTTATTAACCAGGAGTCCTACCATGACCTTGGACTTTTGTATGCCCCAGCACTGCACCCGGAAGCATATGCCCTCACCAACATATGCCATACTGCCTTCTATGGGAAGCTGCCACCAGTTATGAGCAGTACTACCACCTGTGGGGTTTAAATACAGCCAATTTCTTGTCCTTTGCCATGATTGGATGGTTTTGAATATGCTGCAGTAAGCTAAGCTATGGGCAAACCTGCTTAGCTAAGGTTGGCAATGCTTAAAGGGACAGGTTCAGCACTACTTACCACTGGGCAAATCCACTTAGCTGGGCTACTCATTGCTTAGCAGTCATATTTAAAACGATGCTTACACCTGGTAAGCACAGCTGTGTAATGCTGAGCATTGCTTATTTTTTATTTTATATACTATCTGCTCTATGGGATTGTTTCATCATTCATTACATATTATAAATTTGTTTATTGTCCCTGACATCCCCCAATGTGCTTTCATTACATTTATTCATGTGTGACTATACTGTACGGGGAACTTTTGTTTATATGGAGGTTTCACAACTGTATTAAACTGACACCTCACATCTGGACCTACTACAGTACTCTGGTTAACAAATATATGTTATTTAGTAGCTAATTATAAAAAAAAATGTTTATGTACTACTTTCACATGTAAAATGCAAATTGGTAACAATGGGAAGTGAATCAAGAATGGCAGTTTACAAATTGCACACTCTAACCACTACACTACTGTAGTACTGCTTATAGTGGCTGCCTCTTGCTATTTAATTTCTTGTGCTGTTTAAGCTGGAGTAAGCATAACTAAGCAACAGGCACACCTGTGCATCTATGCTTAAACTTTATTGCATGTTTAAAAAAAATGATTTGTTGTGTTTTTTTATTTGTACCCTTCAGAATATCCCTGCTTATGCTGAACTTGTTATTCTATCAACTTTCTGCTTTGTGGGAAAATTGTCCCTTTTGGATTTGCCCACATTCCTTACTCTGATGGGGTGGAAGGTGTGCACTATGTGCTTTTGCTAAATGTGTTATTCTATCAACTTTTGCCTTGGTAGGGACAATTGTCCCTTATGGCTTCAACCAGATTGCTTATCCTGACAGGTTGGGGGTGTTATGAGTGTTCTCGCTCATTTTAAATTGCTGAAAGGCAATTTTGGATTGCAGAGGCATGTGTATTGTGAGAGCTCTGCTCTCAGACACACCCCCTGCGCTCATACACGGAACCATGTCCATTTTAGAGCATGGCAGCGCGCCTTCAAACATATGCATGGCTTGCTGCCTTGCTGAACAGGAACGGTCCCTGCCATGCAAGAATAACTTATTCCTGCACGGCTGCTTGCTGAATCCAGGGGCATATCTTTTGCACACAGCTGATGTTATTCACTGCTTAAATATTTGCATTATGGCATGTGACATAAGCAGTCTACCAGTGTTCTGCACAACTATAGGTAAAACAGTGAAGAATATTGCTAAAGCAATTATCTACAGTCATCAGTAGTATATCGTTGTATTACAATTATATCAGCATTGTATATATTGCTACAGCTGGGACAGATTTAATTATTGCCGAAGCAATTCACTGCAGCAAGCAATGGAAATAAAACTAAAACAGCCAGTTTGATGAGCTAAAATAAACAAGTGCATAGATGAACCATTTGCCTATACCAGAGAGCAGTAATGAGAAGGTTTAAGGTGCTTTTTCTGTGATTTAGGGTTTGATTCCCACTGCTTCTATATGCCTGTTTGGGTCACTTAACTCTGTGTCTCCTATATATATATATATATATATATATATATATATATATATATATATATAAACTGAAACACAAATTCTAATAAATAAATGCATTTCCCTCCCATCACAATAAATTGGTCCTTATTAGAAATGTCCATAACATTTAGCTGTGATGGGATACAAGGTACAACTTTCAGAGGTTCAGATGAAAAATAAAACAGAGCAAAAAGTTGGTTAGAAAGGGAAGAAAGGAATCCACTCAATTCTCAGTCTTGAAAAGAGTGACACTAAATCCCTGGTTTATCTGTAACACCACAGTAAAAGAAAACAAAAATGGTGCTCTTACATCTAAACCATTAGCCCGAGGCAGGTATAGCAAGATATGTTATTTGTACTGCTAGTGGATTTCAGAGACTAAGGGTATATTTTAAATGTCAATAGAGGGAAAAAAGCATAATCAAATTGGCTATAGTGACTTCAATGTGTCTCATCTCTTATTCAGTGAAAGTGTTCCGTAAATAGAAAATGTTTTACTCAGCTCAGAGTGAAGAGCTTTTCTAATCATTATAATCACTAAACTTTCTAATACACTGCACGCAAAATGATTTCTCAGCTTATAAACAAATAAAATAACAGCTGCCTTCTGCAACAAACTATTCATTGATACAGTAAGCATAAATAAAAGGCTGCCCAAGTTAATTGCCAAAGGCCAGAACTCTCCCATTGACTGCAATATTTGCTCCTTTTGTCTTAGTATACCACTAAACAGGAGAAATAAAAAATACAGTATCCAGCAGCACCCTCCCTTGCAAAAAAAAAAAAAAAAAAAATCTGTCAAGCACCTGTCTTGCAAATTCCCCTGCATAATCATTTCTATGAAATATTTATCAGTTAATGGCATCCCTTTAAACCTCTTAGCACAAAAAAGCAGTACAAAGGCTAAAATAATGGGGGGAAAAATGCCCAAAATAGGGACACATTTTAAATATTGCTCTTATAAACTTAGAAAGTTTCTAGAATAATAAGATGTGTGTTAGCATGCATTTTCTGAAGGATATTACGTCTGAAACTTTAATGTATGTCATTATTTCGTGCCTTCAAATCTTAGTGATTTGCTAGAAAACCACAACTTTTGTGAGGAACAGACCAAAAATATGAGGCAAAATCTGAACAGTTGAGAAGTATGATTAATGAGAAATCTCTGCTGAATCATGTGATCAGTGATATGGATGACAGAACGAAGTCAAAATTTACAGGTACAAAAATTCCTTCTTCCAAGCCAAAGATGATAGCAGTGTACACAGGCCCTACTGGATGAGTGCATTTATGTTCCTACTACCAGTTAATTCCCATACTTTACCTAATAAGTTATTTATATATTAGTAGTGATGCTGGTTACACTTTAAACTCACTGCATAACCTTTACTAGATGGTTCAGCTTTCACCATAAATTTAAGCTACATGATGTGACCAAATTCTTTATTGTGTTATATCAAGTAGAAGTGGCATTTAATAACACTCGGCAATGTCACATGCTGCTTTTAAGGATTATTTTCACAAGCACCTACAGCTGCTGGTAAATTTACTTAGATGTTGCATACATTATACTATTTAGTTTCAAAGCTTAAGGGAATGTAATTTTAAAAATAGAATGGCTTCACTTAACACATTATATCACACACATCCCATTATATATAAAGTCATACATTTAGGCCATTGTGTCTCATGGGCAGTAAGTAAGGAAGTAAATAAATAAATTAGTGAACTATGCTCATTCTCTGTATCGTTCATTTCTTTGCATGTTTCACTGTACTCACTAGACTACAACATAAACGCCAGTTGTTTCCTGTTGACAAGGAGTGGCTTACCTGTCAGCAACAGAGCTCTTCCTTTACCTCACAAATGCATTGAAATGTCAAAGCATGGATATGGTCAGGCATACTCCAAGGATGGCATGACACATGCTTTTTCCTTAGAATAATTATTTTTTTTGTTCAATAAGATATACTAGAGTTTATTTTAAAAATATCTGTTGTGTTTAACATGTCCTTATTTTTATTATGTTATACATTTGGCTACATGGATTTTTTTTAATGTCTACTGACTGCAGGTACAAAGCACTCATCTCTGAAAGTGTTAATCAACAGCAAGGGCTGTGTATGCACTAAAAAGACTGCAAGAATGGTGTCAGAGTGATAATTCAGAGAAACATTAAGTAGTACATGGAAAAGCTAGAAAAAGAGGAAGGAGGAAGGTGAGGAAGGAGAAGAAGTAAAGTGTTATATGCACTTAAAAGGACAGACTGGATAGGATTGGTGACTTTTTGCCTATTTTTTTATTTATGCATTTTATTTTATTTTTTAGGATTTTTTTTTTTTTACAAATGAACAGCTGTGATGCAAAAGTATGCACAGTCTGCAGTCTACATTGTCAAGCTATTTTTATTTATTTGTTTACAAGGAAAACCCACAAGTGTTCCTTTATAGCAGCAATGTAAGAGCACTCCCTAATTAAGTGAATTGCTCAGACTCAAGCCCAGGCCTACAGTAAGAAAGTATAGTTGTGTAAAATCTTACCATAAGAGTAGATGTCCTTGCCTTCACTCCTGCATTATTCTTAACAGATGGGATTCCCTGCCATGGAAGCCTGACATCTGGCCAATCTACAAAAGACTGCCGAACATCACCCAAATGCTCCTTGCGTAGTGTAGGGCATAAAGGTGATGTTCAGACATTCTATAGTCAGAAGTGATTTCCCCAGTGGAAACAACAGTCCAAGGAGTCCAAGAGATAATCTGCATATCCAGAAAGGCAAAGGACTAGGGTGAAGGCGGGAGGGAGCAAATACTGCAGCAGTGAAGGCAAGAACATCTACTGTTATGGTAAGATTTTACTCAACTGTACTATGTTCTTACATTCACCATTGCAGTATTCTTAACATAATGGAGAGTACAACAGCTGAAGAGGAAACTAGGGAGGGGGAGGAGCAGAAGAATCTCTCAAAAAGCCATGAAGAACAGCACTCGCAAAACCAGCCCTAGCTCTAGAGATAGAGATATGTACAGAAGTCCAGGTAGCTGCTTCAAGAATAGAATTAGTATCTAAGCCCTTGAAAAAAAAAGCATCAGAAGAAGCCCCAACTCTAGAATAAAGAGCATTGACTGAAGAGGGAAGGCTCTTGCCATGAAAATTGTAACAAACAAAAAGAAATAGCCTTAGAAATTCAAGAAGAAATAGTTTGCTTGGATACAGCAAGTCCCAAAGATCTAAGATGAAAAAAAAACAAATAACTGATCGGATTTTCTAATAGTCTTGGTCTTAGCCAAATAAATCTTGAGTTACCTACGTATGTCCAAAGTATGCAGCACTTGCTCACTGTCAGATTGAGGATAGGGGAAAAAGTAGGCAGATTCATAGACTGATTAAGTGATAGCTTATTAACCACCTTAGGCATAAAAGAAGGGTTAGTATACAAGGACATTCTGTCCTCATGAAAGATTAAAAAAGGAGGACAAGCCATAAGGGCTTGTAACTCAGACACCCATCTGGCAGAAGTAAAAATCTAACAAAAGAACAGTCTTCCAGGAACAGTATTGCAAGGAATCTGAAGCAGCAGGTTCAAAAGGAGCCTGAGTCAACTTCTCCAAAACAAAATTAAGATCCCAGGGAGGAGAAATAGGCTTTCTGGGAGGTCTAATATTAAGGATACCTTTAAGAAATTGTTTCTCTTCAGATCTAGAAGCAAAAGGAGGAGAAAAGGCAGACAAGCAGAGATATCTGGTAAGTGGGTCTTAACAGAAGAATAGGCCAAACTAGCACTGAGCAACTCACACAAATAAGAGAGAACCAAAGTAACATCCACAGTAAGTGGGTCCAGGTTATGAGAGACACACCAAATAGAAAACCTCTTCCATTTGGATAAGTAGGATTTCCTAATAATAGGTTTCCTGGGCTCCTGCCAGACTTGCATACATCTTTAGAAAAAAAGGTGTCTATGAGGAATCGAAATCCTATCACCTGTGGACAGGTGGGGATGGATGACAGACCCTTGTCTTCTGAGAGTAGATCCACCCTGTGAGGTAACTTCTGGTGACTGCTCCTGGCTAAATGAGGAAGAAAAGAGAACCAGTGCTGTTGCAGCCAAAAGGGAGTCACCAACAAGATTTTGGGAATGGCTAAAGAAACATCCCCTTCCAAGAACATGATAGGGTGTCCACCTTCCACACCAGAGGACCTGGGACTGTGGCACAAAACAAAATAAGCTGTGTGTTCAGAGGGTCAATAAAAAGATACACTTGTAGAGTACCCCACTATTGGATAATGTCCAGAAACACATCCCTGTGAAGCAACCATTCATGGGACTGAGTTAAGAACCTGCTCAGAGTGTCTGCCATAGTGTTCTGACTGGAAGGGATATAAACTGTCTGAAGAATCACTTGATAGCAAGACCTCATAGCAGAACTGCCAACCGGCAAAGAAGATAAGATCTCAACCCCCCCCCCCTACATTTGTTGATATACCAGATCACCATGGTATTGTCTGTGAGCACCTTGAGAGGAACATACAGAGCAAAACCTGGTATCAGTGACAAGTCCTGAACTATTAAATAGTGAATAAGCTGAAAAATAAAAATAGTTACTGGAACTATTAACTTTGTGTATAAACTTTAATAAATAAATCCACAGCTTTCAATAACTTTCAGTAACTATTTTGGTTTTTGGGCTAACACATTGAGAAGCCCTGGAGAAAAAAGAAGATGAAAGACTTGAAGACCCAGCAGAAGAGCTCTCATCACTTTGACATTGATGTGTTCCTTCTGCTGATGAGCCAATCACATCCCTTGAATTTTTAGGGAGCCAAATGCCGCCCCCATCCCATGTCTGAAGTGTCTGTGAACAATTTCTGAGAAGGAAGAAGAGGATGAAAAGAAATCTCTGTATTAAGAGACAACTGCTGAATCCACCAGTGAAGTTCATGTCTGAGACAAGGAAGAAGAGGAACTGCAAAGTCTAGAGGATGTGCATGTTGAAATCAGACTGACTTCAGAAACCACTGAAACTTTCTCATGTGAAGTTTTGCCAGAGGGAGCATCGGAATGGTGGATGCCATGAAACCTAGAGCTGCCAGAAACTCCCTGGAGGTAATGGAAGCTAGAGGAATAAGCTTGTGAAATAAATAAATGAGGGTTAAGGCCTTTGGAGGGAGCAGGGAAGCCAGCATTGGCACCGTCTAAATCTTGAAACTCAGAAAAACATGATCCTGAGGAGTCAGAGAAGACTTTTTGAAATGAATAGTAAACCCCACACTCTGAACAAGGGAAATGGCAAAATGAAGATTTTGCAAAAGGGTCTCTGGAGAGGACGCCTGAATCAACAGGTCATCCAAGTAAGGCAATATTTGTATCACTTGTAGCTTGCAAAAATCAGTCACAGGAGCAAGGCATTTGGTAAACACCCTTGGGGCAGTAGAAAGACCAAAGGGCAAAGTAGAGCACTGAAAATGCCAGGAAACAACAGGAAAACACCAAAAGTACCTGAAAAGAGGATGGATTGGAATATGGAGACAAGCATCCTTGAGATCCAGATATACCCTATAAGCCTGAGGGAGCCAGACAGGAAACAGAATTTGAAGAGACAACATTTGAAAGGAAGGCACTTTTCAAGTGTTTAGATGAGAGAGGTCTAGAATAGGTCTCCGAGTGCCCTCTTTTCAGGGCACTAGAAACAGTCTGGAGTAGAACTCTTTCCCCCTTTGGGACACAAACACTTCATGAGTAGTACCCTGAGTCAAGAGATTTTGAAGAACCTCTGGGAAAAAAGGGAGTTGTTCCTGAGGAGGCTGAGGAATGCCCATAAAAAGAGGATAGGATTTCCACACCATGAAGTATCCCTATCCCTGATGAATGATTGACAGAACCCAATAATCCTGAGTGATCTGAAGCCAAACAGGAAGAAAAAGAAAAAGGCGAAGAGAAAAAGGAATGTGGCTGGAAGGGATGGATAGTCATACAGCACCTGGTTTGTCTAGTAAGGAAGGCTTCAGAGTCCCTGAAAACTGAGGAGCCTTAGCAGGAGGAGCCCATTTGCCACTCTAACAACCTTTAGTAGAAGGGTGGGATTGCCTACAAACAAAGGCAGGTTTAGCAGGATAGTTACTCTGAAATTTAGGCACAGGAGAAACAAACAAGTTTAAGTTCCTGTAAGGCCTTACCCTTATCCTGAAGGGACTTAAACAAACCAGCAGCAGCTTTCCCAAACAAAAGCTTAGAATCCAGAGGAGCATCCAACAACTTAGCCTTAATATCATCATGAAGAGATTGAAGCCTAAGCCAAGAATACCTCCTCATCATTGCACCACAAACAGCAGCCCTAGAAGAGGCATCTGAAACATCATAACTACACATAATAGAATGACTAATAATTTGAGAGAAAGTCCCTAGCAAGGAAAGAACAGAAGTTTTAGCCTCAGAGTCTGGAAAATCAGAAATAAACTGACATGCTTGAGAAAGAAGAGCCAACACATACCCTGACATATAGGTATGATAATTAATAGCCCTAAGAGCTAGGGTAGCAGAAGTGTAAACCTTCTTACCCAGTCTTTCCATAGCTTTGCTATCCTAGTCAGAAGGCAATAACTTGGGTGAAGAAAGCAACTGAAATGACTTATCAGAGACACTACAGAGGGGTCAGCAGCAGGGCATTTATATAAAAATAACAATCCTCAGGTACCCTTTGAAACCTGTCAGGTTTCTTGGGAGTAGGAGGCAAGAATCAGTTGCATAAGAGTTATTGGAAGATGCATCCACCAAAGTAGCAAAAGCAGGAGGAATATCCACAGGCTTAGGAGATTTCAACTCCAGCAACTCATAGTACCTCTCATGGATATCAAAGACATGAGCACAATCCCACTTAAAAAAAATCCATCATCCTAGAGCATGTGTCCCCAAATTAAATGTCCTCAAAAGGAACATCGGGGATAATAGATTCCTCCTCCTCTGACCCATAGTCCAAAGGAGAAGGAATTTGAGTAGAATAAGTCAGGGAATTGTCATCAGAATCTGACTCATCCTCAGAAGAATCCTGTTCTCTAGGCCTTTTAAGGGGAGTAGAGGGCCAAGGAGGACCAGGAACCAAAACCCCTTGAGGAGGCTTTAAAGACATAAAAGCATTAAATAGCCCCTGAGTAAAGGCCTGCCAGTCACTTTGTGGATCCCTAGAAGTAGAAGAAACATGTTTATGTTTTTGTTTCTTTTTTAAGGGAATGTCCCCTCCAAAAAACTGAGAAGGCTCAGACCCACCACAAATGCTGAGAACCATAGTAGGAACTTCCTCCCCTAGGCCCCTTAGAAAAAAATCTACTGTGGTTCACCCTGAACGTCCAAGATGGATGCCTGCAAAACCTCTTTGGGCATGCTGCCAGATGGATCCTCATCTGCTTCCAACATGGTCATGGCAGAGAAATCCGACAACACAGCTAGGTGAGCCTCTGAGTTTATAACGACCTTGGGGGAAACACCTGGCAGAGGCTGGAGAGGGGAAGATTCCAGTTGTACCTTCTTCACCTTCTTCTTCCCTAACAGCTGACCCTCAGGTTGGGAGATTCCTTCCATTGTATCTTTAGTGAGAAGCTTAAGACACTGATTCTCAAGATACAAGGAAAGGCAAGAAAGTCTACACTGAAGTGTTTTCAGGTTAAATACTGACAAGATGAACGAGACATATGCTCATGAGAAGCTCCTAGATAAAAAAAGACACTTATCATGGTGATCTTTATGGGGAATCTGTCTGCCACACTGGTATTCAACCTTCCTGGATGACATTCACCCCAAGGAGCACAAAACAAGACAAGAAAAAACAAAAAAATAATAACAGGGCACTCATCTGCAACTGCAAAAAATTCATCAAGCAGGTGTATGTAGTCACTGGAGAAAAAAATGCATTCAACTGACAGAAAATGGATGCAGGTAAACAGACCAATGGTGAAAAGATACTTTCAGAATGGTGGGAAAGAAGTTCTGACTATGGCAGGCCTGAATGTCACCTTTATGACTTACACTGCGCAAGGAGCATTTGGCCAACATTCTGCATACCTTTAAAGCAACAGGAGTCTTTGGTAGACTGCCAGGACGTTTGGCTTCCACAGCAGGGAATCCTCATATGTTACAAATACTGAGCAGTGAATGTAAGGACATGTTTGTTTATATCCCACAGTTTTGGCTAACTTGAAATAAATTGTTAGAATTCACCTATACTACTAAAAGTTTTGGCTGTGATCCTGAGCTAAACAATGACTATGGGTGAAAACTCAGATGTTTTGATTGAGCTGTTTAACATCCTGAAGCTATGCATTGTAGATGATGTCCTTAATATGCAAACCTTGCAGTTGCTTTACCCATTCTCTGGTCATTTTATTAGCTTATAACTGTTGCTTGTGGTGTTAGATTACATTTGTTTTTTTTCACCCTTTCTGTAGATTTTGTGTGTGTGTGTGTGTGTGTGTGTGTGTGTGTGTGTGTGTGTGTGTGTGTGTGTGTGTGTGTGTGTGTGTGTGTGTGTGTGAGTGTGTGTGAGTGCGTGCACGCATGCATGTTTGTGTGTCTGCACATGTTCATTTTGATGGTTACATAATGTATCTAATTCCGTTGGTCAGCTGACTGAGGGATTACTTTTTAAAAACACTTGTTTATAGAGTTGCATCTAGTTTGTATAGTTTGTGTAGTTTGTATAGACTGATGGATAGCTAGATAGATAGACAGATAGATAGATAGATAGATAGATAGATAGATAGATAGATAGATAGATAGATAGATAGATAAATATGCATATTGGTGTGTGTGTGTGTGTGTGTGTGTGTGTGTGTGTGTGTGTGTGTGTGTGTGTATGTGTGTGTGTGTGTGTGTGTGTGTGTGTGTGTGTGTGTGTGTGTGTGTGTGTGTGTGTGTGTGTGTGTGTATATTTGTGTGAGATACACTGGAACCTCTCTTGACATGATCCTCTAAATTGTCCACTCCATGGAACTACACTGCACTTTATGTTAGTATTTTCCATTGTAACTGCTTCACAGTTGAAAAAGGAGCCCCCGTCTGCTTAATAAAATTGAATCAACATGATTTATTCTGCTCAGTTATAATATTTTCTCCAAGTCTAATGAACCGTGGTATGATTTCTGTGACACAGTTAAATGCAGTACTTCTATGTCTGGCAGATCTGGTTGTAATATTGTGCCATCATATTTTGCATTGGTAAATGACAAATACTTTTCTCCATTTGTATCAGTTTGCTAAGTTGCCATTAGGTAAGCTGTACTGCCTAGTCCAAGTTTCGGAATCATTCCATTATATCCTTATCCACACCAGCAACAACATCAGGTTGTTCTGAGTAATATTTATGTTGAATGTAAAATTTTTTAAATTAAAATTTTTAAATAAAATTTGTGACCTTCCCTATCTGTGCTCATTCATCTCCCCCCAGCCCCCAAATAATAAAGAGTTTATACTTAGCAGGTAGATTTTGGTTTCATGCCATCCTCAATACCCAACATCAATAATTTAGGCTTGTGTCCCCTTGCCTTACTTGAGCCATATAATACTTGTGGTACATTGGCACATCGGCTGATTTATAATTACTTGCAGATTTAATAAACATTCAGTCAAGTGACAGATCTCTGTATAGTGAAACGTGTGAGCCTGAAAATCTATCATTAGGGGCTGATTAGTTTTTTCCTAATACTGCCTTTCCATCTTTTTTATTGTCTGGCAAGCAAATTGTAACCAATAATGTTGGGTTGAGGTAATAAATTTAATAATTCCATCTACTATTTCCCTTTCTCCCCTGATTAGAAGAGGTTGTGCCTATATTATCCTTATAAATCAAGTCCTTCCACCCCGGTATATCAGTGTACATATTTCTTTAAGAAACCTCCTGTGGGCATGTACTAAGTATACTGATTACTGAGCACATGCAGGGACATAGGTCCATTTTGTAGTTAGCTGTTGAGATATAAGCATGCATGTGTGTAAGCTCTGTCTGTTAATCATTTTGTTTATTTTTATTGAAGCTGTTATCCATCCTGATGTGTTTTTATATAATAAAGCCTCTTAAATGAACTACCCTACCTTGCTTGTCTTTTAAGTGTAGAGGGGCACACCCAATGGCTGCCTGCTACATAGATCTGAAGTAGAATGAGCCCTTTCTCTATTACAAATATGCCAGATTTGCCATCAGTTTCTACCCTGTCCAGCTAGCTGCTCCAGTGCCAATGGAGAACAGAAAGGTTTTTACTATCTGTGCCATGGATATTTGTGATTGTTAAAATACTGTCACATACTTTCTAGCCTTATACTATCTCACTAGATTTTCTTTATTGACAAGACAGCTGGTAATTAATTTTCAGCTTGTCAATACATTCCTTCAGTGAGAAAATAATCCTCACTGTGCCTAAACACACTACAAAGTGTGCTAATTGTATTATTCAGTGTATTCAAATTTCCTGCCAGTTATTAAGAAATGAATATGTAAGTAATCATTTGTGTGACTACAGTCCAGCATTAGTTTCTCCCAGACATAGTACACAGAGAACCATGACAAAGCTGCAAATGTACCACCCAATGTCACCTAAATTAGGAAAAGAAGAAATAATTCAAGACATTAAAGTCTTCTGCATAAGGAAAGAATCAATACAATAGCACAAATGATAAATAAGGAGGAGAAGAGACAGTGCATGCCACAATTTTAATTATAAATGACAGCACTACCTGCATACCCATACAGCAGCTGTATACATCCCTCACGCAGAAGGAAGAGGAAGAAAAAAGTACAAGAAATGACAGATGGGAGACATGAAATGTCACATAAGTAGGAAAGGACTTTAATATTATAGATAATAACTAGTTGCTAATCGGGGTACCTTCATTATAGCCTTAGCAAAAGAAGAGTATCTAAAAGTGACTAGTCTCGGAGAAGCAACAGCGTTAGACTTGATGTTTCAAATGGGTATGCAAATGCAACCTGGAATTAGATAGCCACTAGGAAATAAGTGATTACCAACTGTTTATTGTTCAGCATTCACTTAAATAACACTGCCAGACAAAAAAAAACAGTTAGAAAGATCTGGATTGCAGAAGAGCAAAATGCTAAAAAAGGCAGCAGTGCCTCCAAAAAGGTAAACCAAAATGACTGTATGACAGTGTGAAATAATAATGGATGTACACCAAGACAGTCTTTACTGTTGAGTTAAAAAATATATACCTCTAAAACATGAAAATGTACTGTTTTTTTATGAGTTGCTATCCGAGATTATGCAAAAACATGTAAAATTTAGAAAATGTAAGGAAACAGGGCAGTCACTATCATCAGTTACAGACAAAATAATGCAGGGAAGGCTGTCAGAAAAACAATCAAACAGAAAAAAAATTTTTCAGTTTAGACAAGAATAAAAATAAAACCATGTGCAAACATATAAGTAATTAAAGAAAAACAAATGAGGCAACAACAAACTAAATGTAACAGACTAGAATACAGGAAGAAAGGAGATATGTGTAGTGTTTGGGCATAACTCTGTTACTTGTGTTTTAGAATCTCTCATGCATTGTGACGTGTCAATTAAAAACATTGCTCTTTCACTTATTAGCTCTTTTAAAACTTAAGATCGGTCACAGCTCTTGAATAGCCAGTCATCACCTGCTCAAAGTAAGTATCACTGTGCAGCACAACCCTTAGATGTTCCTTCCAGATAACCTGCTCCCTTTATGCTCAGTCCTACCATTTGTATATTAATTATATGTCATTTCAATAAGTAAAAATGATTTTTACTTGATAATATTTTTTCCAGAAGTTGCAATAAGGTAAATCACAGCAGAGTATGTAGTGACATTAGTAACTTACATTAGAAAAGGTGGTGGCACCTACCTTAACATTAACTCCTCTCTGGCTTTAAAACTGGCTGTGGATCAGAAGGCATCAACTTCTGCTAATATGACTTACTAACTTACTAGTAATAAGTTGTCTATAGTGGTATGTGCGTTAGTGGCTCAGGGACCTTAAATTGTCTATGGTAGTACGTGCATTAGTGGCTCAGAGACCTTAAATTATATATGGTGGTACATGCATTAGTGGCTCAGGGACTTAATTGTCTATGGTGGTACATGCATTAGTGGCTCAAGGCCCTGTAATTTTCTATGGTGGTACATGCATTAGTGGCTCAGGGAACTTAAATTATCTGTGATGGTACATGCATTAGTGACTCAGGGACCTTGTGTAGCTCAGTTTTATACAAATGACATAGAGTGGTCCATCATTTACTACTAATAAGTATCACCAGTAGAAAGAGATCATTGAAAAACAATTAGTTCTTGTTTGAACCAGAATCTGTTTTACTCTTTAAAGAGACAGCATATAATTTATTTTTTTCTTTTATTATTGTTTTCATTATTAAGTAGAATTTCTTTCTGCCATTGTGTTACAGGCAAATAATGATGTGCCAGTGTGTGCTGCAATTTTGCATCATGATATGATAGGGGTCATAAGAGAAATGTGTTTCTGAGACCATTAGAACAACTGACATGAAAACTGCATTTCTGCAGGAAGCAAATCCTAAACAACCTTTTGGCTAATATATGGGCTCTATGCTCCATGCATGTGTGAGATCCCCTGAAGGGATGATCCGCTGCATTCCTTCATATCTTCCCTCCCACACAAACATACACAATCATACATGCACACACACACACACACACACACACACACACACACACACACACACACACACACACATAAACACACACGTGCACACACACACACACACACACACACACACACACACACACACACACACACACACACACACAGGTTAGGTTTCAATTATACAGGATTTCTATGGGATAAAGATATCTGCTTTATGTATGTTGGTTGCTCCTTCTCAGTCTCAATGTGTGCATCTCCCCCAGTTGTTCTATGTTCCAGACCTAGACTACTAGAGCCTTAACACATGGCAAAGTAGTCTACTGGACCAGTGATGCTAGAAGATGAAATGTGATGAAGTCTCCAGTGTTATCCATACTGCCTACAGAGGGCTGTTGCTGATTTAGCTGCTACTGGGATGATTTACCCACTAGTGGCCTGTGTGCAGTGGACATTTCAAGGGAACACTCCACTTGCTGATATACACCTTTGTATCCCTATCACAGTGAAACTGGCTAATGTATTTTGCTGTTTGTCTTCCAATTTTCTCTGAATACTCTGGCATGCACATGCCACAAGTGTAGCCCAGCATCAACATCAGAAAAAAAGACCAAAAATACAGGAGGAGCCAATATCGAACATCTTTCTTCTCCTTTAAACCTGCGTTTTTTTTTTTTTTTTTTTTTTCAGGGAGACAAGCCCCCCTTCACACTCTTCAAACTTATATATGGTAACTCCAGGATTACTATAGCTCTGAAAAAAAGAGAATGTTCCAAGAAATGTCAGTCTTGGACTTAGTATATATTACTAAGTCCAAATTTCGGGTCATTAAAACTCTACATTTTGGGACTTGACATTGCGAGTCCGGACATTTTAAACAAATAACCCCAAAATACACTCTGTCACTGAGAGATGAAAGTATGTATTGGCAGCATCTCATCCCTTCACCCTCTTAAGCCTGTTCTGTGCCCTATGCCCAGGCTGCTATTTGAATCCATGTCATCTAGGTCATATTTAAGGATTTATTTATCAGCGCCTTGAAGCTACAGATTACATGTGTTTTAAATGGAAGCTCTTGGGATTGGGAAAGGGAAAAGGGTTGAAGATGGTTATATATGAGGTAGGACCATACAAAGAATCCCCGATTTTAGATAATATTTTCACTAAACTTCCCCAGCTCTGTGGAACAGAGGAGCAAAAACTTAACTATGATCCAGATGACACAAGAATAATTGATGACTCAGGCAATGGAAGAACCAAACAAAGAAGGATGAGAGTGGGAGTCCTACACTGGCTCCCCCCTATTTGAGTGAGGGAGATGGTTGTTCCACTCACCAAATGTTCCCATGTAATTGGAAGTTTGCTTGTTCACAGTGGTCATAAGATGGTGGGAGCATGGTCTTGGTGATCCCAAACCAGGGATGCTAGTTCTCAGGAGGTTTGTGAGCTTGCACACACACCTTGAGAAAACCGTAGGATGCTGCCACAATTACATGACTCTTCTTGTTAGCCACAGGGAGCAGGAGCAGGATTAGCGGCATTACTGAGAAAATCCCAATGGTTCTGAGCATAATGGCTTTTGATCATCTGCCACCCAAAGGGTGAAAGAGGACCAGTCTTGATGGTCAGCAAGCAGTACTGAAAGAAAATTATTAATTAATTCAGATGAATTTTTCTTTATGTAAATTTACTGAAAAAAATGTTATCCTTAATCCCTGGTAATGGCCTAGGTGTGTGTGTGTGTGTGTGTGTGTGTGTGTGTGTGTGTGTGTGTGTGTGTGTGTGTGTGTGTGTGTGTGTGTGTGTGTGTGCTGAGGAAGAGGAATTAGTATTACTTTTAATCCTGTCTTGAACTATTCTGACTCTAAAGAGACTTTGATGCTGCCAGAGTACTTAAAGAACTAATTTTGATTTAAGCCATTGAATTTGAGGATCTTATTACCTTGCTTTCTGCTGTTATGTCTTTTACAGTACACATAGCTAGCAGGCAGTTGTTACTATTTTTACATTCCTCATATTGTCTTAAGTTGTGATTCTACCCTAAAGGCGTTGCATCTTTTATTATGGACCACATTATGAATAAAATGTTACTTTCTCTGGGTCTTCTCTACAATTCACTAAGTCCCTCCTGGATGATGACTGCCTATTTAATGCACCTCCCCATTGCTGAATTCCTTGATCAATGTTTTTCATAGGAACTCACTGCCACTTAGTTTCTATGTATGTGTTAGCAGTGGTGCCTTGTTTTAGGGATTTTCCCTTTTCTTCATGTTTGAGCAACCATAAAGTTGGCACATGCATTTGGTGGTGTGGGGGCCATTCCCATATGGATATGAAAGGGGGGACTTGAACCTTACAATATATACATAACTTTAAGATTTATTTTCATCATATTGAGTTTCCAATGAGTTGAATTCAGCAGGTTGGATCCTTTTCAGTCTGGAACTCAGTTCGCAGTGGAAGCCTTTACTTAGAGGATTTTCATCCAGCATCGCCACACATCTGGCATATGAATCCATCCTAATTTTCAAGAGCAAGTACTCTATTATTCATATAATATCATCTTTCCAAAAATGCCATTCATAAAATTATTTCAACAGCATGATTGTGCTTGAAAACCTTTAAGCTAGATTTTGAAGCATGATGTAAACCTATGATTCTTAAAACTAGAATTTAAAACATGAACGTTGGATTTGACCAGACTAACAAGAATGTTTCAAAGCAGTACAAGAAAATATTAGTAGGGAAAAGCATTATTTAAAAGTGTAACTTGAGACTCCTGCAAGATAATATAACCCCACATCTTAAGGGGGCAGCAGCATTTAATTGGGCCCAAGGAAAAAGTCTGACCAGACTACTAATCATCAGGGACAGGCGAAAGAACTCTAAAGGTATCTGAGAGAAAAAGTTGTCTTTAAAACAGGCTTGAGCATCCCTGCCAAATATATCAAACTTGTGACCTCTCATCCTCTTAGAGCAAGGAATCTGGACAAAGACATACAAAAGGGGGGGGGGCAAAGCCCCAAAAATGGGGACCATTTTTAAATATTGCTCTTACAAACTTAGAAAGTTGATAGAATAACAGTTTTTGTATTAACATACATTTCCTGAAGGTTATGAAGTCTGACACTCAAATGTCTGCCATTATTTTCCGACTTCAATCCTCAGTGATTTGCCAGAAAACCACAATTTTATGAGAAATAAACTAAAAATATAAGGGAAAAATCTGGACATTCTGCAAAAAATCTGGACAGTTGAGAGGTATGTTTGTGACCCTCATTTACTCAGTCTGTTATGAGAACTATAGGCATTCAAATCCTTCTAGCAGCCCTTCAGCCTTTGAATAGTTTCATTTGGCCATGAGGGCATAACTATGGCAACTAATCCATTTTGAAAGGAGAGTCCTTCAGCATTTGAATAATTTCATTTGGTCATGGGGGTATAACTATGTCAATTAATGCATTTTGAAAGGAGAAACCCCAAAGAGAGATCAATCTTAATTGTGCAAAGCTTTCACTTAACTGACTGCTGAACCTATGGACTGTTTTTCATTTTAGAAAGTTTATTATTCAAATTCACTGACTCCCATGAGCCTACCTCTTATCACTATTATTCCAAAACCCTTTGAATACTTTGTGCACACTGTTTGTTACAGGTCCATATATCTGACCCTTGCTGAAAACAAAATACATAGCAGAAATCCACCTTGAAGCCTACAACCTCTATTTCTTAACTTAATTTACAAGTATGGTATGTCAAAGGCAGATAAAGTACAAATTATACCAGTATCCTAATTATTTAGATGCAAGTTATGCAAGCTTGTAAAATACTTAACAGCACCATTTTTGTAGATTCAGTTGAGTGATATTTTGGCAATAGTGGTCAGATTTAACCTTCCAAAAATATACATAAAGTACCACTCTTACATTAATATATCCAAGACAGAATTTGGACCAGAGACCTCTTAACAAAATGTTGATGTTACATATTAGTATGAAGCAAGTTCCTCCTCTCTCTCCACAGCATAGTAAACATTAATCACAGAGCCATTATTTTTGTAGCAAGGATAAGTAATGGTAAAGGTAACCTATATTCCCCAGTCCTCATTAATGTGTTTGAGAATGATTTAGGGAAAGAGGTCTTAGACACAGTTTGTCTATTGTAAATTATAAGAAGCCCACTTCTTTGTAAGTCAGTGATATGTATGTATGCAATTCCTTCATTCTTTCTTTTTCATTTATTTTCCCTCTCCTTTCATTTTCTTTTTTCCCCTTATTTTACATTTCTCTTGCTTTTATCTCACTATATTTACTATACCACTTCCTGTACATTTTGTAAATTCACTCCTCCAACTTGGAGCTAATGAAGTATGAACTTTGATGACCAGAGAGTGTCCAGGACATTGCCACTGACTTTATTTATCTGTTCATCTGTTTCTATCCGTCTGTCTAGCTATTTGTCTGTCTATCTATATTGCTATCTATCGATCTGTTTATTAATTTGTCTATCTATCTATATATCTATCTGGTGGTCACATATGCTATGTCCTATATTATTGCCTTCTTGACATAACACCTCTTTGAACATTACATTGGTGCTTCCCCCGGCTTGTATTGCTAACCTTTCTGCACAATGTGTACAATTTTATTTAGTTAGTCTTGTATAGATGTATAACATTGCTACTAGAAGCAGTGCTGTAATAAATGGCTTTTTCCACATATGCAATGACTGTCTGACTTGCAAGTGAAATATGAATCAAGATATAGATGGTAGTATTACAGTGCATGCTTGCTAACTTTTATATTATTGACCATGACTGTTTCATGTCTTACTTAATTCTATTAGTGGTAGTGAGTTATTTGCTAACTTGATATTTCTCCATACCTATTCCTCTATACTATTAGGTTATCAATCATTACTTTTATTGCTAATTCCCACGTTCTGTTAGCATTAATAAAAATGTATCACTTTTTATACAAGCTGTCATTCATTGCTAGTGGGATATGTAAATGTTATATGATTTTGAATATCTTGATTAACTTATCGGGCACATTTTGGAGTCACCAAACCAGACAGTTACTACACACAGCAAACAATCACACTGTCACAACACAATGAAATAATAAAATAGCACCAGAACCAAGGCAGGATACAATGACTCAGCTTTAAAGAGACATGTTAAAGAAATAAAACACTTTAAAAATGCAAGTAAAAACTTTTGCCAGTATGGCTTCTTCAGGCATAACACTACAAAAGGCTTAATTCATTGCTGTGTCATGTGATTTTAAACTGCATAAAAAGGATTGGCTTTACTATTGTAGTGTTATGGCTGAAGAAGCCATACTGGAGAAAGTTTTTACTGAAGTTTTTACTTGTGTTTTTAAAGTGTTTTAGTGTTTTAAAGTGTCTCATTAAAGCTGGGTCATTGTATCTTGCCTTGGCTCTGGTGTTTTCTGCTATTTTACTTTTGGATTACTTGGAATTCCACCGGATTTATCATTGTCAGCTGTTGTTTCTACATTTACAACACAATGTAATTGCAGAACATAAGACTGTTAAGCAGGTTAGCTCACTTGCTCCTTTAGTTTATATTTTATCTCCTAACAGTAAATCAACTGCATTTTAAAGGTACAAATACATTGAACAAATGTGATACATCAAAGGCTAATAATTCACCTTGATTGTGAGTTCCCTCAAGGTTCCTTGCTCAGATGAAATGAAATAAAATATAGCATCTTTGTATATAAAACATTTGACATAATCTTACAAAAGTTTAGATAGACAGATGATATAAAGGGGTCTACTTTATCCTGTCGAAAGACTTTTCCATCAAATATGAATTGCGCAACACATAAACAACGAAACATGAATATGTCAAACCAACGAAACTGTGAAATTTAAAATGTTGAACCATCATAGTTGGCCAAGCCCACCACCCGCAACACATTACGCACCCAAACACAATAACTAAAAACACATATATACATACACTAACAAAAACCCTACTACTAACCGTAAAGTAAAGCACCAAACTCCTATTTCTAACCCTACACTAAACCCCACATACACAACTATCTATGCACTATCCTTAACCCCTCCCTAACCCTAAGGTCTGTAACTACTGCACACTTACCCTACAAAGCTATACCCAAACAAACTAAAATTCCACACACATACACTTAACAAAACCCTACACTAAACCTTACATACATTACCTAGCTATGCACTTACCTTAACCTGCACCCTAACCCTAAGTTCCGTAACTATAGCACACTTACCTTACGAAGCTATACCGCAGACGGGCCAACTATGATGGTTCGACATTTTAAATTTCGCAGTTTCATTGGTTCGACATATTCGCATTTCGCTGTTTATGTGTCACATGATTCGTATTCGATGGAATCATCTTTCGACAGGATAAAGTAGACCCGATATAAAGCTTATGCTATTAAATGTTGGAAGCTTAGGTAATAAAGTCAAATTTCAGATATGTATTTGCACCTTAAATCTGTGCATCTTAGCACACTTAGAAGCATAGTTGAAGTCACACCTCTAGAAGAATAAACTATTTCCTGGTTTTCATATATAGAAGACACCACACAGGTAAAAAGGGCAGCTGATATTGCTATCATGAAAACAGCACTTTCTAGCAAAGATAAATGATGTTCAACCAATCAAAATTGCAAGTAGACGTTTAATACTAGTTACTATTTTTATTAGTGGGCAGATGTATCTATGTAAAACCTGATGAGGCAGAAACATTTCTAGCCACCAAGTTATACTGTTGCAAAGGGGGGAGGGGGCCATGAGTAGCCTAAATAGAATTATCAGCATAAATGTACTTGTCATCCTCAGTGACTGTCATGAAAGTTATTTTTTCAACAGTAAAATGAGAATTTCCTGTCAGGATGTAAAACGGTCATATAAGAATGGTAGACAAGGTTGCTAATACACTCTTATAAGGTTTAAGGAGGCCAGTACAGATGAAAAATGTGCCAGTCTTGTTTGAGTAATTCTGTCCTTCTCTCTCTCGCTCTCTCTCTCACTCTCTCACTCACTCGCACGTTCTCTCTCTCGCTCTCTCTCTCTCTAACTCTCCCTTCCTCTCTTTCTCCACCCCCGTAAGTAACACAGGGACCTATTACTCATTGGTCACAGCTACCCAGGAGAAAGTCAAGGTAATGGAAATAAAAATAATTATATGATCCAGAGAGAAGTATAAATAGTAAATCTAAAGAAAAATCAAATTTTACAAGACAAAGTAGATGGCCTGGAAAGCAGATCACATTTACTTAATGTGTGAATCATTGGCCTACCAGATGTAATAACATATCAGAACCGAGGATCTTTTTGGATCAAATAGTCAAAGTGGTAATATATATACCTACAAATCTCTGCACTCAAATAGCAAGAAAACACAGACTCAGCAGGGAATCAGTATATTCATCTCATCCAAGGCACATTCTGATGGCCATAGAATCCTTCAGTGCAAAAGAATGGATTGTCCAGTATACTTGAAGACATAGCGGTGCTCTGTGTCAGAGTTGTACCCTAACATTTGTAAAAGAGTTTTCACTGGTACTATTTCATAAACAGAAGGATGTGGCAGACATAGAAACACAGTTCATCTAGGCAGCATTGATATGGGTACTGGTGGCCTTGATGATGTCAGACAGAGAAAGGAGTCAGGTGTTTAGCAGCAGATCAAAGGCATGGAAACTCCTGCACAAAGAACTAATGACAGAGCAGAACAATCACTACAGATGCTTTGAACATACAATGAGTTATGAAGAAATGGAGTGGGAAGTAGAAAAGGGACAAAAAGTACTGAGGGCCAACATGCAGACAGAGCAAAAGTAAAATTAGATCATATTAAGCACATAAGAATTTCCCTATGTAGAATTGTAGTAACTGAAAATGATCAGTCATGGAGAGGAACTCCAGAAGAAGACAAGGTTGTCTGCAGAATAAAAATCGCCAATGCTGCCAACAGCAGGAGTTGAGGCAACACTTGATGCAAGAGTTCATTTCCAAGGTGGTCACAGACACAGAGTAATAAAAAACATGTAGAAATATATTCTCAAACATTGAGATCTGGTCATCACAGGGACTCAAACTCGCAAAATGAGTACTGTTTGAATGTATTGAGGCTGCACAGATTTTATCATGGATTTTTACATCATTCTGTCTATTTGATAATCCCATGAAAATCCATCAAATAGATGGAAAGGACAACAGCCTGGAAAATACTGACATAAAAGGAGAATTTATCTTAATTAAATATGTTTTTCTTTCCACAGTTTTAGTGTTCTGGAAGACTTTAAAAAAGGCCAGGGATCTGGATCCTGGCAGAAATTAATAATAGGATAGTGCTTCATTTTAATACTGGTTTTATGAGCCACCATTATTTCATTTGACCATATGTATTCCTATTTCCATGCATTCACTATACATACTACTGCTTGAGCAGTTGCCTTGCTCTGATCTGCATGTGAATGGCCATATTTTATTGTACAGTTATAATTACCCTTGATATCTGCTGTACATACGACTTATCATTTTATATTTACAGAAGTAGTATTGCCATTTCTCTACTGTATATATGACTATAATTTACATGTTTTCCATTATATTTTAGTCTATTTTGTGGGTCTGTATTATATTATCACATGCTTACAAAAGCGAACGATAAATAATCGACCCCATGTAAGCAAAAGCTTATGTCGAATCCTCAAAACAGCATTTTTTTTCCAAGGGAAAAAAATCCCTGTTCTGAAATAAAAAAAAAAAAACTATAAAACATTACATAATATGGGGGCTGTGCCCCCACACCCCTACTTAAATATACCAACTCTGAGATCGCACTACAGTGCCAAAAATGGCAAAGTAATGAAAGCGGCCAAGCAAATTCTTTCCCAGGGAAAGAATTTGCTGAAAAGCCACCTCACTATTTTGCCTTTTCGCTCTTTTCGGTTTGATCAAGATGCATTCAATAAACTGCATCTGCGATCTAGTAATAGGAACCATATTTTGTTGCATTTCCCAAGCCCTTTCTGAAAATCAACTCTGCCCAAAAGGACTAACCTGACTAGCAAAACAGAAACAAAATTAAATAAACAAATATGCATTGATCTCAAATGTTCAGCAACACAGCAATATTTCTTCTTTACAGATATTTAACTTTTTGATGAGTCAGATAGTTTTCCCCACATGTCTTTATGGAACATTGTCACTACCCTCAAAATAAAGAATGGTTGCTCACAGCAATGGTTAAACCCTTCCTCGTGGTATCAGTAGAGACATATGAACAAGCAGGAGAAATGCTTAGCTGCAAGTAGTACAGACACAGAGCAGTCATATTAAAGAAACCCATGAACATATATCTAAGTCAAGAAGGTAATACAATCAAATCAAGGAAAGGGCTATACAAGACATATTGAAACCCTTACATTTTTAATTTGTTTAACTTATTTGATATACTGAATTTGATTTACTTTAATCTATTTCATTTATTGATATTTAGTCATTTATTTAATTAGCTTAATTTGTTTAGAACTGATGGTGCCGTATCAGATGTCAGAAGTGTAAATGGAAAGCTGTGCTGTCTAAAATGCATGAGGGCAGAGAACCCAGAAAAAAGCAGCAAATATATATTTGTTTATTCAGTTATTCACATTAGATGGTAGTGTATTTAAGATGACCAGAGAAATATCCATAACTTATGTTAAATTAAGGTATGTTATATGAACCTAGACAGGGATTGTTAGGTTTCATTATAACAATATATTTATTTACTTATCCTGAAAACACAAAATGGACATACTGACGTCATTGGCTTTGCTATTGTTAGCCCTGTGGTGTTGGGTCATGCGTTGGGTTCAGGTAAGTGTGCGGTTGGTTTTATGTTAGGGTTAGGGGCGGTTTAAGTGAGTTAGGGTTAGGGCGCAGGTTAGGCATGTATGCAATAGTGACAAATATTGGGGTTAGGGGCGGTTTAAGTGAGTTAGGGTTAGGGCGCGGGTCAGGTGAGTGTGCGATAGTGACGGACCTTAGGGTTAGGGTTAGGGTCAGGGTCAGTTGGTAGATATTAGTGTCTTTATAGTGACATATTAGCATTATTTGTGTTTTCAGGATTTTGAGTTTCAGGATTTTGGTCTTTCAGGATTTTGAACTTTCAGTCTATAGTTTTCAGGATTTTGATTTTCAGGCTTATAGTGTTTCAGGCTTCTGATAGGGAACCATAAATATATATATATATATGTGTATATATATATATATATATATATATATATATATATATATATATATATATATATATATATATATATATATATATATATGTATGTGTATGTATATATGTGTGTGTGTGTGTGTGTGTGTGTGTGTGTGTGTATATATATATATATATATATATATATATATATATATATATATATATATGTATGTATATATATATATATATATATATATATATATATATATATATATATATGTGTGTGTGTATATTTATATATATATATATATATATATATATATATATATATATATATATATATATATTCATAATGAACTCCACAGCATATGCAGATAATAGTCATTAGTTATACAAGTGTTTATGATAGCTGGACTATGAGGATGATCTCTCCCAGCAAAAGTCTAGTCCCAAAGTGAATGCTACAATACCCAGTATAATAGAAACCTTTCCAAACAAGTGCAGTAAACCAAGTAATGAATTAAAACTTTGTATAGTATCCAAACGGAATCCAAATTTAGAAAAATAAATTGCAACAGGAAACCTTTCCACATGCATAAAGGCTTTGTCACAGTAAGTGGCTGTAATGATGAAATGCATAGTGGCTATTGAACAGAATGAGGGTCTTCACATTACCGAGTACTTTCATTTATATATTACTAGTAAGACTGTAATGAATAGTATTAAAGAAAAGAGGTACAGTATATAGTAATACATTTCTGAGATTACAAAGAGAGACAAAAAGAAACTGCCCACAGAAATAGTTAAAAAGTGACAATTTTATTCAGATGCACACTACTTTGGCAGATAGTTACACTTACAAGTGGCATTGTAAGGAATTGTTCACAGAAGTTAGGTCTTCAGATGTTATAGTTAAAGCATGTACATTTGTATGTGGTTCCTAGATGTCAATGTTGCCTTTTCTTGAACTCTTTGACATCAGTAATACTTCTGAGGTCTTAAGAGTGATGTTTCCCTTTGGCAGGCATAATTAGGGTGGACAATATTGATTAAGTGCTTTATTTGTCCTAATGTTAATTGAGTATAGGGAAGATCTGAGTTATAATTTACTCTTGAGGTAGGGTCAGAAACCACTGTTTAGTATTTTAAATGTGTGAGGCAGGGCAACAAAAGAGTGGAGATGGCCATAAAAGAGGGCTGGTTTTAGTTTCTGGAGGGATTTACAGTGATATTTGGGTCAAGGTGAAAGATTAATAAATCTGAATGTGACATTATAGATCATTTGGAGTCTGTTTGTGTTATAGGATGAGTTATGTGAGATAATGTACAGGGTATATTCATTTCAGGAGATTAGGAGGTTATTGCTTCCTTTTGCTATGATATTACTGGTATCACTGGTGAGATGGTTCATGACAGTGTAAGAAGATTTTACTGTGCAGTGACTTTAGCTATATAGGCATCTATGTGATTGTTGAAAGACAGTGTTGGATCAAGTGTAAGGTCAATGTACTTGAATTCTACTTCTGGTTGAAAAAACAGTGGCTTTGTTAAATTTGGCATTTTAGACTAGAACAATAATTCATCATACAGCACACTTCTTATATTAACTGCTTATAATACTGCCAGATCGTTTATTTATTTATTTACTTACTTAATCTTTGGTAGCAGGGTAAGATGACAGGTCCAAGGACCTTTTCCTCTATCACCCAAGACAAAAGCACAGAATAATAAAACAAAAACTCCAAAAACTGTAACTTTAATATATTCATCACTTGTAACCGCTGCTTAGGACTAAAGCAGTAAATATGTATAGCTGTTACGCTTAGAAGCATATCACAACAAATGAGCAAGAGAGTTGCTGCAGTATCCGTAGTAACTAAATTGTCTACATGCCAGTATATACAGTAGGCAAGCATGAGTCAAAGTGGCAACCAGTATAATTCTTCTTTTTCTTATGCAAAAGTGTAGCAAATTGATCAGGAACAGAGAAATGTGTACTATTTATTATTTATTTAACACCTAGACAGGAGATATTTGGTTTTACTGTGATGAAGATTGGTAGAGAAAAAGTGTAAAGTGTTTCACTGTGGTGTCATTCTTATGGGCTACAATATATGTCAGCCTGAAAGGAAATGGTAGATAATCCAAACTGCATTACCAGGAAAGGTCTGCATGTATCCCCCAAGGATTTAGCATATTGGCTAAATCCTTGTCCACTCCCATAGTGCCTTTTTAGGCAATGTCAACCTTTTAAAGCTTCCACCATTGCAAATCAGAATCTGCATAACATAAAAGTATTGCTGCTCAATGCAAAAACTCCACTCTCTACAAGTTGTCTTTACCCTGGAAAAATCAGTATATGCATCGTCATAGAGACCTGGTTCATGACCAATGACAGCACTGCATCAGTGCATGATTTCAATGTCTACCATATGTTCAGGACTATCCCATTAGATGAAGAGATAAAAGTAGGGTGGCACAGTAACACAGTGGATAGCAGTGTCACCTCACAGCAAGAGGATCCCTAGTTCAATTGTCAGTTGGGTCACCTTCTGTGCAGAGTCTGCATATCCTCCCTGTGTTCACATGGATTTCCTCATTGTGCTCAGGTATCTTCCCACATTCTAAAGGCACACAGTAGGTGGATTGGACACTGTAAATTGGTCATAGGTGTGAGTGTACATGTGAGTGTCTTATGGAAAAATTACTGATGCAGGGCTACCACCAGGCAGTGAAAACCTTGGCTCTATATAATTGTCAGTGTTGAAGTGACACCCAGACCCCATGTGAAAAAAATGGGAAAAGGGGTTGTAGATGGATGGATGGATGGATTCAGTCAACAAGATAATGACCTGTAACCCCCCTCCCAATCAAACTTACTATTAACAAAACCCCTTATCCTATCATAGCTAACTATGGGACACCCTCTATGTCCCTCCTCAACCCACACCTTCGACCTAACCAGTATGAAATCACTGTGCATTAAGCCAAACACCCATCCATTAACTGGGAGACATATACATCCTCTTTTTTTTTTTTTTTGAACTTCATAAATACAAACTTCTGGACCAGTTAGTCATGACCCATCCAGGGAAATCAAGGCAATAAAATCCTGGACTTTGCCCTTACCAGTATGGAACAACTTTGCACCCCAACAAATTTAACTTCCTCCTTGATCAAACTGGACCACAATCAGTGATACTCACATTGGGACTGAAGCCAGCAGCATCTTCTAATACCTTGAAATTCAGAGATGATGGTAAGGCTAATATGCTAAAACTTAGTGAGGACCTTGCTAAAGTCAAAAGCTCTTTCCATGTAGATGACTCCACTACTTATGCAGAATCTTTTACAGACAAATTCTTTGCACATGTAAAAAGCTCCACATGTGCATCTGTCTCTCTCAGAAGTAAATACAGTGCCAAATTTGAAATAAACCACTAAAGTTGAACCCTAATATAAACAGGCTGTATAATAAAAGAAAAAACTCATTGCATGCAAAACCAAATTTAACTCTCTAAAGGTCAATAACGCCCTTGATAAACTTAACAAGGAACTTCAGACCCTGATCAAATCAGCTAAACCGAGATTATGAGGTAAAATAGCCACTCGGGTCATGGATAACCACAAAGCCTTCTTTAACTATTTTAGAAACATCAGAAACAATGCCCAGCACTTCTCATAGCTAGTAGTAAATAATATCACATACTCAGACTCAGAGAATATAGCCAATCTTCTGGAAGACAAATTTAGTTGAAACTTCATCCCCCCCTCTACTGCTATATTCCAAAATCACATACCTGCATCTACCACCCCTGCCTCCTCAAGTCTCCCACAAATAAGTCCTTGATGTGCTATCAAAGGTCAAGAACACTGCTTTGATGGGCTTGGATAGTATACCAGGCTGCCTCATGGTCAGTCTGCAGCATGATTTGTCAGACTACCTACAGAGGTTATTCAATATCAGCCTCCAAACAAGCTTTTGCCAGATGATTGGAGGACAGCAACAGCTATCCCCTTGCACAAAGGTGGAGCATTAACAGCCCCAGGTAATTATAGATCCATAAGCCTGCTGAGTTTTATTTGTAAGGGTATGGAAAGAATAATTATGATTTAATAAATAAGGGCATAAGCAACTTACAAACATTGCACCCAAGCCAGTTAAGATTCATCAAGGGCAAGGGAAAATAAGTAATTTTCATCATTATGGACAAAAGTGGTCAGTATGTTTTTATTAAATCTGTCATTATTCATTACTGTGGTGTGTGGTATTTTGAACTTTTTGGTTTAGAGTGTGATGTCACCTCCTCTGTGCCAGTAATCAAGGAGCCTGAATACTCACCACTGACACCAGTGAGGGATGTTCATTTGGAACAAAAATAGATACACACAGTATTTCTAGATGTAGATCTCTGCATCAAGTACATTTCCCTTAAGAGTGCACAGGGAACACACTCAGTCCAGGAGCTGGGTTTCTCTATTTCTCTCTCTCTTTCTCTCCAGACTACCTACTGGCATATCTGTAGAGATAAGTCCTCGGTCGAGTGTCCAAGCCAAGTCCTCCACCTCTCTCTCTGTGAAACCAGTGCTCTGTGTCTCTGTGTGTCCCTGCTCCAAGTAGCTGACACACACACTCTTTGAAATTTGATTTTCACACACACACACACACACACACACACACACACACGCACACGCACACACACACACACACACACACACACACACACACACACACACACGCACACACACACACACACACACACACACACACACACACACACACACACACACACACACACACACACACACACACACACACACACACCTGGCACAGATTTATTAGCTATGCCCCTCTGCCAAGGTTATAAGGTAGTTACTGCCATCAGACACTCCAAACCAGCTATTCTAAGGCTCTTACAAGGGTACCCAATTATACTGAGTGAAATTAATACTAATACTAATACAAATGGTAATGTTGACCAAACAGCAAGGCTTTCAGGAGCAGCCACAGTGTCAACAAATAAGTACTCTGAAAGGACCAGACGCAATGAAAATTTTAAATATATTTTAAATATATTTAATAAATAATAAAAGAATATGAAATACTAAATATCTATTTACAATAAATACCAGAGTTTCAATGGCAGGAAATATTAAAATAACACAGATGAATAGATTCACAAAGATACAGAAAAACAGTACTTAACTAATCACACTATATTTTCCTGACTGATCTAAAGAATTACTATTCCCTGGTTACTTACTAAAGCAAAGCATTCAAAAACTTACTGCCTTGAGGCTTCTGTCTCATCTGGTATTAAAACATCATTTTAGTCCTGGATTATAGAATGACATCATATTCATCTGGTCATCTGACTCTGGTTTCCATACTACCTCCTTTTCTAGTGACTGAACCCAAATCTAGTACATATGTGTCAATAATACACACACATAGAGCTTTTGCGGCTTCTGGAAGTCATAAAATAATTTCAAACTTCCACCCTTCCACAGCAGCAATTAGTTCACCATCAATAACAATAGAGAAGGCTTTCTAGTACAGAATTTTTGTCTCTAGCTGCAAAGAGACCTGTGAGATACAATATTTATGGCTTATACCAAGTAATTTAATTCCAAACTATTTTTCAAAGTTAGCCGGACTGAGATTAACCTCTTCTCTTCCAGTATTCTCTGTTACAATGTATTCATTTCAGTAGTTACCATACAGGCTAACATACAAGTATACATCTTTTTCTGTCCAGCAGGACCTACTATTGGTGCATTTGTTAACACAGGCAACTTTAAAAATACATTTTCAACACAAGCACCTGTACAAATCAGTTTGATATGCAAATGACATATAATTCTTTACAAAACTCCAGCTACATGTTTATGTGCTGGCATACATTACATATACACTGCCCTACTTCTCCTGGCATAGCTGGTAATACCTCAAATTGTTACAGAGAGTTTGTACTGTGTATTGTCCATATCATTTGGCTTTTTGTGGGGTTTTTTTTCAGAAGGTAACTGAAGCTATGGGTGAGGATAAATCAGCACACACTGCATAGCTAGACCTTTACAAAGTCATTCAACATCATCCCACACACAGGTATCATAGATAAACTCTCCCAGAAAATTTTAAATCCTTCTGTAACTCACTAGATAGCAAATTGGTTCACAAATAAAACCCAGGAAATTAGGGTGGGTGGCTCAACCTCCTCCAAATGATTGGTCACTAAAGTGTAGCCTAACATTCAGTCCTTGAAACACTCCAGTTTGGCATTTACTTCTCAGACATCAAAGCAAAGTTTAGGAATTATGGCTGATGAAGTTTCCAGAAGACTGTAAACTCGATTCTATCATAAACTTCACAGAGGACACCAAAATCCTCTTGAGAGGCCATTTCCCAAGCAAACAGCTCACATCAAACCAACAGACTAAAACCTAAATGCCAAGAAATGTATAGTTGTATCTTTTTGCAAGCATGACTTCCCTTGTAACTATCACATTGACTCGCATCCCTGAAAGTTGATCCAGTAGTCAGGGATTTATGAACCTATGTCAACAACGAACTGTCTTTTGAACACCACCTATCCACTGTTGTAAGGAAATACTTGTCCATCACACAGCTTAGATCTAAAGGTATGGTATTTAGGTCCAGGGATGTAATCATTCCACTGTACTTGGCTCTCATCATGCTGCATTGAATATAATGCCCCATTTGGAATGTACCTGTCCAAACATTTGTCATGAATAGAATGACCACAATGCTTTCTCACTAAATAAATCAAGGGCAAGAATCACAAAAACTGTGAATACTATCTCAAATCCTTAATACTTATCTCAGTATCATACAAGATACTAAGAGGCAACCTCTGCATCACATATAGAGCCTCATCAGACCCATCCTGTTAGACCAATAGAACATGTTGGAGGGATAGGTATGTATCACAGAGAATATTTCTTCTATAAAATTGTCTTCCACTCCACATAAAGTGAAATACTTCTGTTACTCTATAAACATGTAATTGGATGAATGGATGGGAAGCCAAAGATTCTTTTCTGGTTCAGCACACATGTCCTTCATGGATACAGTCCTCAAATTAACATCCTAACATATCCTTTTTCTTTCCACCTCTGGGTTATTCTTATGCAAAATATAAGGGCTAAAATTTACCATGCGAATGGAAGGCTTGGCTTCTTAAGATCCTCAAAGATCAATATCCTAGTTAATATCTGTGAAAGTATGAACCCATGTGAGGCAGTATAACCATGCATCTGTGTGTTAGTTTACCAGAATTTGTTACAGTGCTATTAGGACAAGAAAGATAGTTATTCAGTGTTACTGTATTTAAAGTCTGTTTTAGTATTGCTCATAAATAGATGCACTGAAAAATAATGTTATCACATTAATTATTGGAAATTGCACTTAAAATTCTTGGCTAACTTTCCTGAAACTTCATTTCATGAAAATGGAACTTCAGTCAGTGTCCCTTGAAAAAGGGAATAGTGTAAAAATTATGACTGCACTTATATGAGAGAAAACTGTACATACACAATGCAGCCTCAGAGTGTGAAATGCTGCTGCTGTTTTTCATACGAGTGCTGCATCCTTTCTCACTCCTTGTTATTATTATTCACCTACTGTGACTTGCTTTTCATCATGTTCTTTTCTCTCACTACATTTGGCTGTTAGTATGTTTGCCTGCCTTGTCACTGCTTGAATGAGAATAATCTGAAGTTATATAATGCTATCTGCATCATCACTGTCGGTGAGACACTTGGCATAATAATTAGCTTCAGTACTGGCAATTTATGCATGATGAGTTTGGATGAGCCCTAATCCAAGCCAGATACAACCCAAACTCAAGTTGCAACTCTTGCATCATCAAAAACATTTAGATTATTTTAACTCTTTCTCCAAAGCCTAGTCAACAAATTCCTAAATCTAAAGAGATTATGTGTGTGTGCATGCATGGGTGCGTGCGTGTGTGCGTGCGTGCGTGTGTGTGTGTGTGTGTGTGTGTGTGTGTGTGTGTGTGTGTGTGTGTGTGTGTGTGTGTGTGTGTGTGTGTATGTGTGTGATCTAATAACTAGGTATCAGAGTAGGATAGTTGATATAGTTTGCTATGTAAAGCTGAATTTCAAAAAGGATTACTTTGCATGACTGTTTTCTCCATCATGGTCAGCCTTTCTGATTCTTAGAGCACTCTGTCGCTGAGGTTTTCCCCTTGCAGGGGACTCTGTGGAAAGCATTTTCTCAGTCAGTTGCATGATAATGCACAATCTGGGGAAGCAGCTAATGCTAATTAGACATGTGATCTTACAAAGAAATGCCAGTAACTCTTAAGTTGTTTGGCTGCGTCATTCAAAAAAATCATATAGCCATGTAAAATTTTCACTACTGTTGTCATTCACTCTTATGGGGGTAATCACAGTGCAGGTAAGTTCAGCTAAGACTTTGGGGGTGGGTGTGGGTGTTAATTTGTGTGGACATGTGTTTGTGCATGTCTGTAGCAGCATGAATGAAGTTGCACGAGTGTGTGTGTGTGTGTGTGTGTGTGTGTGTGTGTGTGTGTGTGTGTGTGTCTACAGAAATCAGCCTACTGCCTTATGCTCCCTGCAGAGACATATGACAGCTCAGAACCCAGTGCTTGATGCCACTTGCATGCCCCACTTATTTAAGTGCTAACTGTGTGCACAGGGGGAAAGGAGGGAACTAGTGTAGATACTGCTTGAAAGCTGGCCCAGTCATAGGGGAATGAATGGGCTATAAACAGGATCAAATGGCTTGTAGGGGTCTAGCCATGTCCAGCGGTGCCTGGATCTCACCCATGCCGAAATGAATAAACCAACAAAGTAGAGGAGTCATCAGGCATTTACAGAATATAATTAAAAAACATATAGTAATAGTAATAGTAATAATAATAATAATAATAATAATAATAATAATAATAATAATAGTAATAATAAACAGGCTCTGTGGAACCTAGTTGGACATTCCCGGACAACAAATGTTAAATAAAAATAAAAATAAAAAAAAAAATGTAACATGTCTTTAAATAAGTACAATTTCTGGGAAGATGTGTAAAATGCTCTGAAATATGTTCTTATTTACTGTACCAGTGGCACACTGCTGCCTGGATAATGGTAACCACCATAACCCTCCAATATATGGTCCTGCCTTCCATATAGTGCCAGTGCTGGCCAACAAATGTGGACCTTTGGTCAAATAAGGACAAGCAAGTTTGGTTGTATTTTTGTTGTTTTTTTGTTATTGGAATCTTTGCTGGGAAGTGCCTTAGAGAAATAAGAGGGCAAGTTCTACATTTGCTCTAGAAATGCATGTTTTCAGAAGTGCTGCACTAATTATTTTCTGTAATCTGCTCAGCCAGCTTAATATAAATAATATATTATACAGAGAGTTGTCATTCACAGTTCTGATCCTAACCAACTTGATATGTGTTTGAAACATGGATGTTAAGGAATTTAGCTAAAGACTAGCTAAAGCCCACACCAAAGTAAATCTTGACATTCTTCATGAGAGCATCTGCCATGTGAGTTATGATCGAAGAGACCTGATGACATTTTGTAGTGCATGGAACTTTATCTGCTATATATTCTTCCAGTTACCAGAAATCGTGTAGGAACTAGTTTTGAAAGCTGTAAAACACAACATTGCCATATAGAGATGAGACAAATGCCAAGACCCCCTGTGAAGAATGAATAGTTGTAAAAACTGTTAGATACTTCATTCTGTCATGCTTTTGTTTTTATGGTGGACAGTGATATGTATAACATTTAAAACTCTGAAAGTGTTTCAGATGTTCATCTGTTGTGGCCACTGTTATTCTCTACAAAAAAACTAGGGTTTAACAGCATAAAAGGATGCTTAACAAAAGCCTGTTAAGCACCTTTTTTTGGATAAAGAAATGTGCTTAACAAAACTGCATTTCTTTCAAATTCATAGGCTATTGCAGCATTCCATACACTGCATAAAGGATTACGATAAGGTCTCTGGGCATAATCACCTTATTATAATCAAAACCTAAATGCCACCTTGTCAGTAGAATGAAACAAAGCTTGAGAGGTCAATCTTGCTATCTATGTCAAGAACACATAAAAAAGGTTATAATAAGAGACACAATTATAATTTTTGTGGTACATGGAGCTTTATCTGATCCCATGGACTAACAGTTACAGAAACAAAAAAGAGAAAGTATAGAAGTGCAGAGTGTTTTTCCAACTTTGAAAGTCAGTAAAGCACTTAGCAGTGTCAAGAGACAGCAACATAGCTATTGACTTATTTGCTTAAGAGTTCCTGACAGATACAAAAATAAAGGGGATGGAAAGGATCACAAACAGAGAAAGGTTTTAAATACTGCTCTAATTTACCTAAAACGTTAATTGAACAGCAGGGTTTGTATCAACATTTTTTTTCAGAACAATATAAAGTATGAATCTCTGAGTGACATTATTGACTGATTATTCCTCAGTGATTCATCAGAAACTTTTATGAGGGTTAGGGCAGAAAGGGTCTATATTAGATGATCGAACTTTTAAAAGTTCAAACGTCATATGGTCGACACCATATAATCAAACTTGTAAAAGTTCGAAAATCTAATAAAAAAAATAAACAGAAAAAACTTACCTGAATGTTTTAAGCAGCGGGCAAGCCCCCCTGCACCTCTCCCATGGGGGGCTGCGACCCCCACATCACCTGCTCTTTAAATATACCAACTCTGAGATCGCACAACAGTGCAGGAAAGGGAAATCTTCCCATTCCACAATGTATGGAGCTCTCCATTGAAACGTTCAAACTTTTAAAAGTTCAATTATATGGTGTCAACCATATGACATTCAAACTTTTAAAAGTTTGGTAACGTAATATAGAGCCGGGCAGAAATATGAGGTAAAATCAGGGATGTTTTGCAAAATCCAGGACAGTTGGTTATGCAGGAGGCAGAAATAAAGTACCCCTCTAGCAAAAAGTGAAACAGCTTTTATAAGCTGTAAGGTTTTTTTTTTTTCCTGTCACACTTTCTTAAATTATGGCAGATTAAAATTTAGCTTTTAAAGGCTATTTTAGTTTCTGTCACTGGTAGCACTGTCCCTAGTGTAAGACCCAGTCATAACAGTACTTAGATGTGATTAAGAAACTTTTGTTAAACTCTACTAAGCAATATTATAATATGGTCTTGTGCTAGGGAAGCATTTTAACAAGTTTATCTATTTCCCAGTATTTGAGCATACTCACAGCACCCCAAGCACCACCCAGGTGTTAAGCATAAGAAATTAGGAAATGTTTCGTATACCACTTCCTTGACTTTTTCCTTCACTCATTGCTTTTAAAATTTGGTGAGCAATATTTACATGATCCATTTTTGCAGTTGAACTGTGTAAAAGTATTTGACATGACTTTTGAAAATGCCATTGCATATCCTGTCATATGTTAGCATGCTTTGTGTTTACTTGCCAGTCCTCATTAACTATCTAAATGCTTTTAGTTACACCCAGTGATATTTATCCAAACTACTACTGCAATCCAAACTTTGCTTTATCCATTATATCTGGGAATTGACAGGTCAGATAAAGGAGTACAAATACTAAACAATATTAAAAGCACCCTTTCAGTGAGACTGTGGCTTGTCCATCCCTGTGATGTGTTATCTTACACACTCTTCTCAGTTACTGTGCCTGCTGCTTTCATGCACTCTCGTGTGGTCACTGAGTCCTCAGATCCGTAACCAATAGTCCTTGTCTGTTGTCAGTTTGCCTATATGGCAGGACACTATGATATTCACTGTGTTCTGATTCACTAGGTTGTTTATCATAATGCAGAAAACTGCAATATGGTGATCAAATTCTCATCATGCAAAAAAAGACCTCACAGCATACCTCTCAACCTCTTAGAGCAGGAAATCTGCACAAAGCCTTATATGAAAGTGGAACAAAGTTCTAAAAATAGGGACAGTTTTTAAATATTGCTCTTACAAACACAGAAAGTAGATAGAATAACAGATTTTACATTAACATGAATTTTCTGAAGGGTATGAAGTCTGAAACTCAAATGTTTGTCATTATTTTCTAATTTCGTTCTTTAATGGTTTGCCACTAGTTTGCCAGAAAACCACAATTTTATGAAAAATGGACCAAAAATATGAGGCAAAAACCTGAACATTCTGTGAAAATCTGTACAGTTGAGAGGTATGCTTACAGTGCAGTAATTATGCTAGTGAGGTAATTTTTATACAATTTTCTCTGAATCACACCCAGAAATATAGCTGGTTCAACCAGCTCCCTGGACCAGCACTATGAACCAGCGCCTAACTCAGTCAGCTCCTCAAGTTTAGAGGAAAAAGAAAAAGGAAAAAAAAAACTTCTTTTAAACTGTAGCAAACTGTTTGCTACAAATGTAGTAAACAGTTGTTGCACTTTATACACTGCCTGCACAGAACACTACAGCTCTCAGGTTTTACTTAAAAAATAGATAGATTTTTTTTCATCTTTAACCTGTAGCAAATTGCTTAGACCACACACAGAACACTACAGCTCTCAGATTTGACCACAAATGCAATATTGGCTTTGAAAAGCCAATATTGCATTAAAAAGATCTCACCCTCCCAACACTTTGCGCCGTTGCAGTTGCCCCTCTCATCTCACCCTGGCTACAGTACTGATCACAACTACAAGCTGAGGTACTATCAGCCATAGTCCTCAGTAGGATGCTCAGGTCTACCAGTTCCTTAGCTGGGAGTTCATGTATGTTGTGTGTGTTGTGTGTGCATGCATAGACACTAGAAAGTCTGGCAGCAATCTTGTCACTTTGCATCATGCTGCTGACCATCTGTATCACACTGCTGTTAGTGTACATTGTGCCACCATACTGACAGTGATGTTCATCATGTGATGTCCAGCATATGTGGCCTTGTACACCAACCTATGCTCTTTCTCCAGAATTATACCTAGTGAATATACCTGCTCTACACAGGCACATAGTCTGGCAAGACTGTCATATGGTACACTTAAGAGTTTAAGATCTTCCTTTATTTGCTTCATTGGGCCAAAGTAAGTGTTTCCTGGAGGAAACTGAGGATCCCTTTACAAAATGGATGCCTGTCACCAGCTTACCAGGTTATTAAGTTATGCCAGTGGCATCACCTGATCTAGCAAGTAGTGCATGCAAAAATATAATAACCTGCAGATATGCATCCCAGACCATTTCCACTAGTGAGAAGAAGAGTTTACAGAGAGGGAGGCACCTTATCATTATACGTATTATGTTTTGGTTTTGGCACTGTATAGTAGATATAGCACCTGAAGCTGTAATTGCCTTCCATCATCATGGATATGCTGTGCTGATTACTATTTGTTTTATGTTTTACAGTGTCCCAGGTGATATAATAAAAACTGATGGCCTGTTAAAGGCAGCAAAACAGTCTCTCCAGTAATCAGGGTAAGGGTAGTATATTATTGTCAGCAATGTACTATTTAGTAAAGTATAACATATATTACTAATCCATTTGGTGTCTTTCTTTGTTTCCATCCACTTCTTTTTTTCCCTACAGGATCAGCTGTGGTGCAGTCAATGGTGATGTGGTAGTCACTGTTCTCAGAGCTGGTCACTGCACATACTGCTGGATCCTCAGCAGTTCAAGTCTGCTTCTGTACAGGGGCAAAGGTCACACTATGGAAGGTGACCTGGAAACCCCACTGGTAGCATTGTTGCAAATTATCAGGAGAAAGTGAAGGCTTCTCAAATGACAATGGTGCAGCTTGTTCTTCCTGGATTACCCTGCAGTGCATTCACTTGATGGTAAGGACAAAGGTAGACCAGTGGCTGGATGTCTGTTTTGGCTTCCTAGAAATTTCCTTGTGCAATTGATTGTCACACAAATGGCTAGCCCTGTCCATCATGTCACTAGAAGTGGTGCCCACCCATGATGTCAGCCAAGAACATGATTGACGTCTGGGTGGATTCCCCCTCTGGACCAGTCTGGCAGACCCCGGTGACCACCTCCTTATCACCCATCATTGTACTACCCATTTGTTTGTGTCACTTTCTATCCACATTTGTAGTCCAGTCTTCCTCATTACCTGTTGTCCACCCTCTGACAATTTATATTTCTGTACTTTTACCCCCTACCAAGCGCCACTACGTCTTCTGTCATTCAATGACTACATTAATATTAATGCTGATGATTTCAGAAGTGAAATTAGCTTAAATGTTTATAGAAGGTCCACTTATGTCAGCATGTATGTACATGGCAAGAGTGAACATCCTAACTACATAAAAACAAATATAGCTAAAGGGTAAGCTATCAAAATTTGAAGATCAGCCGGTATAGAGAGTGCTTTTAAGAAAGAGACAGAATTACTAGCCAAGATGTTTAATAAAAGGGGTCATGATACTTTGCTTGAATGAATAATTACTAATGAAATAGTATAAAACTGGCAGTGTTTTTTCACTCCTATAGTAAAATAAGCTCTTACTAAGCATCAAAAAAAGATAGGAAAAGGTAAATAAAAGTATGCTTTAGCATAGTCTGTATGCTATAGTGAGTGTGCAGAACCTATCAAGAATAGTATATAGAAAACTAGAAATTCAAGGCAATCCTAATTTAGTGCAGCTCTTTAGAGGGAATCTTGGTTTTGTAGATAATAAAATAATAATTTGAAGCAGTGTGTACAGAAATAAAAGACATATCTATAGAATGTTTCACAGACAATAAAGATGGAACTTATGGTATGGATTTTCTATGGCATGTTGGTTTATTAAAATCAGTAAAGTATGCTTGTATCTTATGCCTGCCATTGTAACTATAATACAGAAAAACAGTGGTTTATTCAGCATTACGTGCATCCTGTAATGCATTTTAGATAAATAAAATGAAAATAAAAATTTAAAACTAGAATATTTGAACAAAAATAAAAATAAATCAAATGCAAATGTCTTGTCTAAGCATTCAAGAACAGGAACACAGGAACGATACTAGGGAGTGATTATACAGACCATGGACATATACACTTTTAAGTAGATACATTCAAAAGTTCTTGTCACCCTTTTCAGACAATAGTGTTCCGCTCCCAAATCAAGTAGGGCCATATATGTAACCCTGGTAAAATTTGCATCTACCCATGCAGTCATCAAGGCTAGCCTTAAAGGTAGCCAAAGTGGTATTTTGCTTGACCTGTAGCTATTTCTTATTATATAGGCTGGTAATACAGGGAGTTAGGATATCAACCCTCTAGCAAGCCCTATTTATTTGTTGAAGAAGTTATAGGCCCTGAGTACAGGTATTTGAAGAATCACTGTTTTTGCACAAAAATAGGATGTTAAATATGAAAGGGTCTTTCATGGCTCAAGAAAAAGGCACAGGCCACCTCAAAGCATCCAATAGGCTACTTAATGAGTATAAGAACATTTATGCAAATCTACTGGGATAGTTAAAGAATTTAAGTAATTTAATATTCTTGGTGAGCAATCTTCGGTGCCTTTCCAGTTGAACAATATGCGTGGATTTTTACATACCATAAGCTTAAGGGGCATTATATTCAATGATGGGACTTATAAAGAAAGAAAACAGTGGTTGAATGAGTTCTTTGGATCTTGAAAATATTTATTTGGTGATTAACTGGGCCAGATATCAGGTTTTCCTGACTATGAAAGAATCTCAATGATCAAATTAAACAGAGATGTCTATATAAGAACTCAGGTTTCTTACAACTTTATCTGCATTCACTAGAAGTACCATCTATAATGTATGAATGAGGTGGGAGCAGCATTTTTGCTCAGTGTTACCACTCTGCACTTTTTACATTTTGCTTGAGACCGATTTTGATACAAAAGGTATACACTTATTCTATCCCTTGCTGGAGTATTTTAGAATTACTGTATGACTGGATACAAATTTGTGTAACAATTTTATGAATTAAAAATATCTCTTTTTTATTGTTATTGATTCTGTACAAGAAACAATTGGTGGAAATTTGAATTCCCTATTGGATAGAAGAGAGCATTGTTGGTAAATTAAGCTTAATGCAAGTCATTAACCTGGTCTAAATGAAACTATTATTACTATTCTTTTGAAATTCAAACCTATTTAAAGGCATGAAATCAAACTGTGGCTGGCATAAATGCTATAGGGGAGGGAATTATACCTTGTCACAGTTCAGAAAGAGAGTTAATAACATGATAGGCCATACAAGGACAATAGCTAGGCATACATGGCACACATGTCAATCACCATCTACACACTAATAAGGACAGACATTTGGGCACAGGTGCTCATGGATGAGGGAATGTCTGCATGCATGGTAGATAAATAGCTTGGATACTACATGTGTCCCAAGAAAGTTCTGTAGGTGTTAATGTGAATCCATCCATGAAAAAAGCAGTTAGCCCTTGTCAGACTTCCACATCATAGGGTAGAACCTCTCATTCAAGATCTAGGTTCTGCAACACTGTTAGATCAATCTGAGGAGGTTCCTCTGTATCTAGCAGATCTTGTCATCTTGTCATCAGAGTAACTGAACATCAAGCTCACATGCTAGCACTTGCTTATGATGTCAGGGACCATCATCCACACTATCCTTGAGGGACATTTTATGATACTTCCCAAAAATAAGTGATGCAGAAGTTACTCACTAGGCAGACACTTTGCAGTAAGGTGTACCTGACATCACATCACATACGCTTCATACAGTCCAAATGGAGAGATGAGGGACCTGAATGGAGATATGATGGGGTCCGAATGGAGAGATGATAAGTCAGCAAGTAAAGGAGAGTAGTATTTCTGAATTTGAATTCATCCTCATGTCTTGGTACCTTCATGAGGTGGACCCTGTTTTTCACAAACTCTCACCAAGACAACACTGATATATAGACTGTATTTACATAACATATATCATGGACAGAAGTAGGTCAAAAACTAAATAAGATAGCTGGGTGCACAAAACCCAGGATAAAAGTGCCCAACTCTGGTTGGCACACTGGTACCAGGACTGGAAAAAATGAAATTGCAGAATCCTCAAAATAAGGAAACATTCCCACAATAGGGCCAGGCCCAGGGGGAGGAAGTAGTAGTCCATAAAAATCACAAAAAATGATAGGCCAAGGAAGAGCCATAAAGATGACAGAGTGGACTATTGAGAATACGAAGGAAATAATGTATTGTCACTATTATGCAAAAAGGCCCGAATTTCCAGACACAAGATATACAAAAAGATTAAGAGAGAAATTAGAGGAAAGAAAAATACTTCCACAAGAAAAACTGTTAGAAGCTTCAAATAAAAATTTGTGTCCATTAATACAACAGATTTGTGAAAAACAGTATCTAGACCAAGCAACTTTGCTCTATTTGGAAAAAGAAGCATCTGAGGAAGTGTGAAAATACAAACAACAAAACCTAGAGATTTTTTTTGAAAAGTATAAAAAGGAAACATGGACATGGGAAAGAAAGAGAAATTTGATATGGTGCAATATTTATGCAAAGGCGAAAGCCAAATTAATTAATGCGAAAAAGGCAACCTTAAAGATATTCGAAGAAAAATGCAGGCAAAGGCATCCAGAAATGGAAAATTTCACAATAAAAAATAATATCACAAACAGGGAATGTAGAAAAGAAAATTAGTAAAGTAAAAGTTAAAAAAATAGAAGTTGAAGTTATAGAGTGCCTGCAAAGTGACAGATTTGGTGCAGAAGGCCTAACACAGGTTACATCACAGCATGATGGAACAAGTCCCCAAAGTAAGGAGAAACAGGAAGATCAGAAGACATCTGAAGAAGAAATATGGACATGAGAAAGAAAAAGAGATTTAATATGGTGTAATATTTATGCAAAAGAGAAAACAAAACTAATCAATACAAAACGAGCAGCACCAAAAATATTTGAAGAGAAATACAGGCAAAGGAATCCAGGAATGGAAAACTTTAAAATAGAAAAAAATAAGAAGACAAAGAAGAAAAGTAGAAAAGGAGGTTAGTAATGGACAAGTGAAAGGAATAGAAAATGAGGTTATGGAGAACCTATGAAGTGAAGGATTCAGTGTAGAAAATCTAATTCAGAAAGCACCACAACAGGATAGAGCGATGGATCTCCAAATTAAGGGGAAACCAGTGGAACAGGAAGTAATTGGCCAGGTGCCATATGAAGATATTTTGGAGCCTTCCACAGGAAACCAGTATAAATGTTCACTTGAAGCTGGACAGCAAAGGAAGGAACAGAAGACTGTGGAAACTCTGATGTAGTCACTGCTGAGGAGTGATAGACCAATGAGTTCCCATATGACAAAGCAATGGATAACACAGGATGAAGTTGAAAAGAATGTGCCACAGGAAGATGCTATAGAACTTTCAATAGAATGTCTGCTGGAAATGGAAAACAAAAAATGTGCCCTCAGTTTAGAAAAAAATGAGCTAAGAGAAAAGTTGTTTTATTTAATAGAGACAGATAGACATGTTAAGATAAATGAAAGAAATAAACCGCAGAAGGTCAATAAAACCCAAAAAGTCAGAAATTTGATAAAACAAATGAACACAGTAAGTAGGACTGTCCATAGAGATCCATGCAATATAACAGAAGTAAACAGAATATATGCAGCAAAATTAATAACAGTTAAAGTTCTACCACAAGAACACAGGGCAGTGAGGGAAAGGAAGGGGAGAAATCAAATATCATCATGGGAGTATTGAACAGAGAAAACTATAAAGCAATTAAGACAAGAAATGTCACTGTTAGAAGAGTATAGAAGAGGGAACAGCTCAACAAAAGAAAGATAAATGTGATAAATGCAATGTGCGGTATTAGAACAGATCAGGATCTATCATGCACTATCACAAAAAACAAACTAAAAATCTCAACACAAGTGGAAAAACTTAAAAGATATGTAGATAAATATAAAGGAAAAGTACAAAATACGCAATTTATTGATGACCCCAAAAAAGTTTTATAAAGAATTGGGAAATAAGGTTATAGAAACTGAAAGACCACCCAAAAAATAAATAAATACATTTTGGAGAAGTATTTATGAAGATCCTGTGGAAATAACAAAAATGCTAAATGAATAGAAGTAAAAGAAAGAATAAGAGGTTCAAATGTTGAGGATATGAGATGGGATGAAGTAACAGCCAGAGATTGAAACAAAGTTAAGAAAAGCCTCTAACTGGAAAACCCCAGGCCTAGATGCAGTACCTAACTTCTGGTTAAAGTGCTGACATCTTTGCACAAAAATTTAGCCATGAGTAAGAACTATTTATATGTGCACACCGAACCAACACCAATCTGGATAACGACAGGAAAAACAATGCTCCTACTTAAGAGTGAATCTGCAAGCTACCCTAAAAATTATAGCTCAATAACTTCCCTTCCAACGAAGTATAAACTATACACTGGAATTGATGCCAACAGAGTTTATGGTCATTTAGAGGAAAACTCAATTATGGCAACAGAACAAAAGGGTAGTAAAAGAAAGTAATATGCAACAAAGGAATATTTGTTGTTAAAGTCATAGTGGAGAACTGTAAAAAGGGGAAAAATCTAAGTATGGCATGGATTGACTACAAAAAAGCATTTGATAGTATCCCACATTCATGGATGAAAGAGTGCTTAAAAATGTATAAAATACACCCTACATTGATCGACTACATTACAGTGACCATGAAATGGTGGCAGACCACTTTACAATTAAGCCATGATAAAGGACACATTATTATTCCAGGGATACAAATTCAAAGGAGGATATTCCAGGGTGACTCTGTCACCACTGCTATTCTGTCTTACCCTTAACCCATTAAGCTATCCACTTAACAGCTTAGGCCATGGCTATAATTTGGCTCATAGAAAACAATAAAGTGTAAAGACTTCTCATCTTTTCTTTATCAGTGATGTAAAACTGTATAGCTCATCAGAGGAGGAACTGAAAGCACAACTGCAAGTAGTCAAAACTTTTTTCGATGATATAAGAATGTCATTTGGTACTGATAAATGAGCAAAAGCAACCTTTAAAGCAGTAAAATTGCAGCATCAAGGAAACAGTTTGGGGCAAGAATGTGATATAAAAGAAGGAGTGGATAAATATTTGGGAATAGAAATAAATAGGACATGCTGGAGGGACAGATTCATAACCCAGAGGCTCCCTTCTCTCTGGAATAGAATCCCAGTCCATGTTAGGCAGAGCCCCTCGCTGACTCTCTTCAAGAGGAATCTTGACGAGTGGATGGGAGATCGTAGGTTTACCCCGGGGGTTACTTCGGTGTCACTACTAGACAGAGGCGCAGTAAACTAACCTTAAAAAGGGCACAGTAAAATCAGTTCAGAGGGTGGCGATAGCCAAACACACTCTGGCTAGGCTTGTAAATGCCTTAGGGCAGATAGCCTAGTATGAACCTATGAACCTAATTGATGAGGGATCAACAATAAAACATGAACAAATGTGAATAAAACTTAGTAAGGAATATTTTAGAAGACCTAAATTAATCTTGAAAACAGTGTTGACATCTAGGAACAAAATTCAAGCTATAAACCAATTTCCTCTTCCTGTCCTAACTTACTGTTTTGGAGTGATTGACTAGCCCCAACACGTGCTGGATAGATTTGACAGGAAAAAAACAAGGATGCTTCATGCTCACCAAATGATTTATAGAAATCAATGCATTCAAAGATTATATATTTCCCATTCCGAAGTAGGTATGGGCCTCCTTGAAATGGATTACATGTATAGATCCACAGTCATGGGAGTGCACACATATTTGCTTACCTCACAAGACTCTAAGATAGTAAAAGTTTTGAAACATGAGGAGAATAAATCTAAGATGACTTATCTTCTTAGTCCAACAGAAGCATATCTGCATCAGGCAGGAATGGAAAGCAAACCAGAAGTAGACAAAAATCAGGCAGCAACTGACTGTGCCAAAAAACAAAAGAAAGAATATAGCGTAAAGGATCAGATGAGAAGGCAAGACATGTGGAAAATACATAAATATAGTTGCAAGTATAGAAAACTTCTGGAAGAACCTCATGTTGATCAGTATCAAATCCAGAAGTGGTTAAGGAGAGGAGAATTCAAGCCAAAAGATGAAAGGTTAACATTAGCGGCCTAAGATAGTAGGCTACACACATTGGTTTACAAAGTCCATTGAACATGTGGAAGAAACAGACAAATATAGGTTTTGCAAAACATAATTGGAAACAGTTGCACACCTTCTTGCTGGTTGTGTTCTAAATGGAAAACCCCAAGCCCAGCTGCAGTATCTAACTTCTGGCTAAAAGTATTAATATCTTTACATTAAGATTTAGCCCAGAGCAAGAACCACTTATATGTGCTAACTGAACAGACACCAACCTGGTTAACAACAAGAAAAATGATATTCTTCCTTAAGAGTGGACCTACAAGCTATCTTAATAATGATAGACCAATAACTTGCCTTCCAACAATTAGAAACTACATAACTGGAATTGATTCCAGCAGAGTTTATAGTCGTTTAGAAGGAAACTCAATCATAGTAATAAACAGAAGGGTAACAAAAGAAAGTCATATGGAACAAAGGATCAGTTGTTAAAGTCACAATGGAAAATTGTTGAAAGAGGAAGAATCTAAGTATGGCATGGATAGATTACAAAAATGCATATGACAGCATCCCACATTCATGGATAAAGGAGTACTTACAAATGTATAGCATACACCCAACATTGATCAATTGCAATACAGTGACCATGAAATAGTAGCAAAACACTTTGCAGCTAAGCCATGAAAAAATATAAATTTTTATTCCAGTGATTGAAATTCAAAGGGAGATATTCCAGGGTGACTCTGTCACTGCTGAATAGTTCATCAGATGAGGAACTGACAGTACAACTACAAGCTGTCAAAACTTCCCTAGATGATATAAGAATGTTGTTTGATCTTGATAAATGTACAAAAGCAACATTTAAAGTAGAAGGAAAACTGCAGCACCAAAAAAATATTAGTCTAGGAAAATAATGTGATGTAAAGGAACTTAAGCAGGAGGGAGTGTCTAAATATTTGGGAAATTATGAAGTATCAACAATACAACATGAACAAATGTGAAAAAAACTTAGTAAGGAATATTTTCAAAGATTAATATTAATACTCAAAACAGCCCTGACATCTAGGAAAAAAGTCCAAGCTATAAACCAATTTGCTCTTCCTGTTCTAACCTACAGTTTTCAAGTGATAGACTGGTCCCAAAAGGTACGGGGTCAGTTGAACAGGAAAACAAGAAAAATGCTTAAAGCTTATCAAATAATTTATAAAAATCAGCATACATCAAGTTTATATATTCCTCATTCTGAAGGCGGTATGGGTCTCCTCAAAATATATTACATGTATAGATCTGCAATCATATGACTGCATACATATCTGCTGACCTCATCCGATCCAAACATAGTGAAAGTTTTAAAACATGAGGAGAACAAGTCTAAGATGACTTCCCTGCTTAGTTCAACAGAAGCATATCAGTGTCATGTGGGAATGGAAATCAAACCAGAAGTAGAAAAAAAATCAAGCAGCAATCGAATGTGCCAAAAAATAAAAGAAACAATATAAATAGAAGGATCAGATGAGAAGGCAGGAAATGTGGAAAAGGCATAAATATAGTTGTTAAGTACAGAAAACTCCTGGAGCAACCTAATGTCGATCAGCACCTAATGCAGGAATGGTTAAGGAAATGTGAATTTAAATTAGAATATTAAAGGTCAATATTGGCAGCCTAGGATAGTGGACTGCTTACACATTGATTTACAAAGGCCATGGAACACATCAGAGAAACAGACACATGCAGGTAATGTAAAACAGAACTGGAAACATTTGCACATCTTGTTGCTAGGTGTGACACACTAATGGCAGATGGCCTGCATACTGAAATGTATAATAATGTGGCAAGACTGTTGAACTGGGGATTGTGCAAACATTATAATACTGACGTACTTGAGAAACATTGGAAGCATGTGCCACAAAGCATCATGGAGAATAATGAAGTTTATATCACATGGGATCACCTGTTATCAGCAGTTCAAAAAATAGATCTGAAAAAAACAGATATAGTAGTCCATGAAAAGAAGACAAAAGTAGCATTGATCACTGAAATTTCCACACCCAGTGATTAGAGAGAGACAGAAAGTCATAAAATACCAGGATCTGCAGGTAGAAATGAGGGCATTGTGGAAGAAGGATACAAATACAGTTCCAGTAGTAGTAAGAACAATTGGCCTCATAAAAAATAATACAGTCATATTTAGATATGCTACTGATACATACAACTCCATATGAATTACAGAAGGAATCAGTTCTTAGCACATTGCAGGTTTCACATCAAAGACTGAAATAGTATTAATTTCATAGACTTTATCATACTTTGACTTAGGAATGGGGTCTGTTCCCATCCTGGTATTAGAAACCCAAAAGACCTGGAGAAATTAAACTAAGAGAAACGCTGTACTTACTTCTTGTTTCCTGAAAGAAAAGAAAGAAGCAAAAAAAAAAAGAAAGAAAGAAACAGCTGCAGCAGTGACGCACCATGTTTGTGGCAGTAAACAAAATATGTTTCCTTTATCAAGTAAATACGATTTGGGTAACGCAACAATGGATTATTCAGAGTATAGCCCTAAAAATTGTATATACTATCTGTGCCGTTACAGTTCACATAAAGTGTGACAGTGCATTCAGCATCTGTGACTCTGACCAATGACGATGGCTAATACTACTTGATCACATAATTAGTATATGATATGAGAAGAAATGCCTGATGCACAGTGTAACTTGACCATGCACCACTCAGTGCAGCACACAAGTAATACTGCTTACATCAAGCATTATCTTTGTCATTTTTCACTGTCACATAGTGAATGTCAGGGCTCATACTTGTGGACTAGACACCACTGCTTTATGTGCACAGCCATGTACCATACACTAGCCTGTTGGGGTGTTGCAGTGTTACAGCTGTTTGCTGCTTACCTTCACTATCATCATTGCCTGGATAGATGTCAGAGGGACCTGCACTGCCACTATTGGTCACTGGCTGCGGCAGTTGCGCACTGGTCTGATACATAATTATGTTATGCAAAATGCTGCAAGCTGTAAAAAATTATGCATGCAGCAGCTGTTTAATACTGAAGGCCCCCTACTTTTCCAGGCAATGGAAATGGGATTTGAACAGGCCAAATACTCATTCAATGGCTATCCATACTCTTTGTGGGTTACAGATTGGTGTCGTTAGCCAAGGTTTAAGTGGGTAGACTACCTCATATGGAAAATAAAACAGGACAAATAACAAAACTGGGGGATTAATCAATACTACCTATGCCAATACACAGATAGATAAATAACTATGGTCAAAAACTTTATAATAGTTTACACTTACCAACTAGGTGACCATGCAGAAAGAAGAGGCAGTACAGTGAGCTTGTGTGCCAAATGTAAGAATTATGGGCACTAATAGGATGTTGGATTGATACGCTGGAGATGTACCCTTCTGTATCACACATTAACTGACAGTTGGTAGAATAGTACCCCTTTCTGTTATGCTACCTCTCTCCCATGGTCCTTATGGGGCCATTATATCAGCATAGGCACAATATGTTGCACCAAGCATCTCAGGAAAGCATGCCATTCTGTAGACATACTTTACATTGTCTTGGTTCTGTGGTGACTTTGGGAAATACATATGCTCATCCACATGCCAAGAGTATATCAATAAATTGTTGAAGTATTCTTAAGACAGAAGCCTGTGAGATACCCAAAGTGTTTCCATTCTATGTATGAAAGGTCCCCATAGCAAGTATATTGAGGAATATACATACCTTGGTATCCACAAATATAGGAAAGCCACACATTCCCCCAGATCCTCTTTGTGGGCCATATAAGCTCATGAAAGCCCTTATTGACTCCCTGTCTATTTCCAACCTATCCAGTAACTTATGTGCAGCAAATCAGGTGAGTTATTCTTTGCATACACTTGCTTCTCCTGGGTTGGTGAGTACTGCTAAGCACACCAGTTTTTGTTATAACCAAAACTAGCAACTCAAAGCAGGAGATAGTCAAACCTACAGCTAAACCAGTTATTTTGTGGCAGTAGTAGATTAAGAGTGGGGTGAAGGGGGGCAGTTGGCCTGGGTGTAAGGTGTTAGGGGACACAGCTGAGAGATCCCAATCACCATCAATACAGATAGTGTGTTTGTAATCAAGAGTGAAGCACTTTAGCTCATGGTGTGTGGTATACGATGCAAGAAGCAGTTTGCTACAGCTTTTGAGAAGAAAGAGCTTTTTGTTAAACACAAGTTAATTTGGAGAATGGACTAGTTTTTTTTTTTTTTTTTTTTTTTTTTTTGGTCCATTACTCAGAATTGAGAGGGTGACAGATAAGAGGTGGAATGACCAAGCTATGGTTCTGCTTCATGGATTGCAAAATGAATACAAACAGCATAGAGTCACTTTTTGTATCCCATCTGCGCCAGGAGCAGATACACATCACAAAATAACCATGAATCACAAAAAGTGGGCAGAATAATTTACAAAATCATGCTACTGCCACAAGGGTGACAGGTCTGGCTGCAAGCCCGATTGCTTCCTGCTTTGATTGGCTTGTTTCAGTTGTGGCAAAAGCCAGTGTGCTGAGCAGTACTCACTGGCCCAGGAAAAGAAGGCAAAAAATAACTCACCTGAACTTTGCTGAACACGAGTTACTGGATGTGTTTAAAATGTATTCATTTCTTATTATCAGTATTCCCTTATCCAGATAAGGCTTTCTGAATCATCTTATAACTACTGCAGTTTGGAGCAGCTTGTGTCTCTGAATCACATTTTGCTTGTACTTGTGTGTGACCAGTGTGGATAACCACTGCTCTTAAGCATAACAGCTATGAATACCACCCTGTATCTGTGTTTGCAGTTATGGCGTATTGCTACATTACTAGTAGCAGCTGTTCCCTACGGTCTGCACTAGTTTCTGCACAGTATTGATGAGTATATTATGAGTATATATTCTGAATATAGGTGTTAATTTCACACGCATCCTATACTTGTAAGGATGCACGTATCAATGGTGTCCTTGGTTGAATAATCTGCAACATATGTGCTATGATTAATGTATTTATTTATTTATTTATTTATCATTTGTTTACCAGGATAGTCCGACTGGACAACTAGTGTCTGTTTTCAGCAGAGTCCTTGGGAGAAGAGCTCCATTCAGTTACAGAATAATGATTAATACATACAGGTACAGAATAAAGAGTAAGACACACAGCGGAATTAAAGGTTACAAAGTGAGATGCGTAACAACATATAAGGGAGCATGCTGCAGATAGTTTCACAAATTATATTATAAAGTTGTGTTACAAATATAAGATTGTTGCACTAATGATGCTATGCTATCACTATGCTATGATTAACCATATAAGCAGTAAGTTTAGTAAAGGTAATCTGTAAGTGCACTCCTTTACAATGCAGTTTGCTGCACAATGGATTAACAGTGCTGTCCTATAAAGTGTAGAGCTCACTGAGGGAAAACAGAACTTTTCTTTGCACACCTCCACTCAAAATAAACAATGTTTGAGCTGGACATCCAGTTAAAAAAAAACAAGAGCACAATAAAGTAATTCATCTAGTGCTAGGTGACTCTTCATTAACAGAAAGGCACCCCACTGCCCATCAGTTAGTAGAGAGAATACAAGGCTATGAGCTTCTAATACACTGATAGCTGTAGTCTATGGTTTGAGTCCCTCAGCTTCTGTTTGCCTACTGTGTAATCTGAGCAAGTAACTTTATCAGGCAGTATTGATGCTTCAAGTACCCCAGTTAACAAATACAAATTGTCCACTATCTTTGATTGTCTGCCAGAACAGCTTCATTTATCCTTAAATACTTGGAAATATAATTATGAAATTCTGATGCACAACACATTCTTAGAATGCATGCCAGCCATCACCATCTGCATGCAATGAGCAGATGGTGAACTGCTCTTGGAAATGGGGAATAATTGTCTCCTACAGGTGGCATATAAAATGGTTATAATATGCAGGTTATAATCAATAGCTTTATTCATTGTTCTCCAAGCTTATATTTAGTACCATATACATAAGTAACATGAGAAGAAACTAAACAATGTACTGAATTTAATTTTCCACAGCTTATCTACTGACTGAGGGTTGCAATAAAGAGCCAGTTTGAAGCAGCATCGTTTCCTTCATCTACCTCATCAGTGTATTTCATATGCTGCTGTATCTTATTTGGAATTAGTCCTTGCCTGGAGAATGTCATTAAGATTTATTCTGCCCGATGTTAAATTCTTACTCATTTTAAAGTGCAGTCCTCATTCAGAAAGTAAAAAGATGACTGCAATTTGCATGCGATTAGAAATTTGCTATTTTCTGAAGAAAATATTCAAGAGTTCAAAACTGGTAGTTTTCCCATTAGCTGAACAGCTTGGGCCATCCCCAGGGGATTTCATTGTGCTCTCACTGCAAAGTTAAAAAGCATTTAAGAAACTGAAGCATTTCAGACTGTGAATCTGAGAAGGGCATTTTTGTCATATGTATAAAGAAAAAGAGAAAATGTAAATGGACAATTTATAATATCTAATGCCTGGTCTGGGTAATCAGTGCAAGGTTTTGTAAATGACTGGCAGATGAGAAGGTCTAATTCCAAATTAAATTATTTCAAAGTCCTTTTTGGGCTAGTAAGAATACTTGACTTTTATTTTTTTTCTAAACAGTTCATCTAAGAGAGCAAGAGCCCAGACTATTAAACTTTGATTTGACTGCTATACCTTCTAAGTAATGAGTGTTTTTTTTTTCACTGATACCACGTGGGTAGCATTCATTCTACATTGCTTCATTATGGTATGTTGTCCCATTAATCATGTACATATTAAAGGACTATGGCAAGTACAAATTAGTGAAATATTCCAGTGGGATTCTAGATAAAAAATAATGTATGTGCTTTGAATGTACAATTTCTATAGAGGACAAAAGATTAGTTTAATAACATTGTCCTTTTCTTTGATTGCAGAAGTAGGCAACACAGAAACTTTTTTAACACTTGTGCATTGGTATTTGATTCCCTATATTTCTTATTTAAAAAATAATCATTAAATCTATGAAGTGGCATTTCAGAATGAGTGGTTATTTTATGTGGCTTTAACTTATTTATGCATTAACAGTTCACACAGCAGTTTTCTAGGGAAGGGCAGAAGCCAGGTGAAGAAGCAGTTTGCATTTGTATCTCTGGATTAAGTACATAATTAACAATTTAATAAGCAGCATTCATTACCAGTTCAGAGATTAGTGATACCAGGATGTAACTATGTTGTTGTTGTTTCTTTTGGCTTTTCCCGGTTAGGGGTCGCCACAGCAGAACTCCAGTCTGCTAATGATTGGCAGTAGATTTTTATGTGCTGAGTTGCCAGCCCTGATGCACAACCTTCAATAAAGGTACACCCATTCACGCATGTCTCCACACAGAAGATGCTCTAGCTGAGAATCGAACAGGACAACATCTTATTGTGAGGCGACAACGCTACCGCAGCACCACCACCACAGTTAATTGTAAGAGGTTCAGAACAAGAAATCAAGCTATGTCCTGTGCTACGTGTTTGTTACTTAGTCCGGAAGCAGAGAGCAATGCAAAGCAATCTCAACAGAAAATATTATTGCAGACAGATATGTTATATCTATGCTCATGCTCCTAATAGTTTCAGGCAGTATGCTTTAACAGATTTTTTCCAAAGAAAAACTGGCGTTATCTTTGTTTTATCATCTACAGTCACACAAAACATGCTGATGTTGTGTCAAACAGTGTATAATTCAATGTCTGTGTTTAAAAACGCTGCTAAGTTTGTAGCTAAAGCATAGTTAATAAGGCATAACATAAATATTTTCTAACAGTGTGCCTAGTGATGAGGTTATAAGATCTTTAAATACTGCAAGCAATGACCATGTGAACTGATACTAGCACTAAGAGTTTTATTTATTTTTTATTTATCCTTTGTAGATTAGGTTAGTCCCACTAGGCTAGTGGTCTCTTTTCAGGGGAGACCTGAAGTGGCATTTCTACTACTAGGGGACATTTGGGCAGGGCATCTGGGAACTTCCCATACTCTTTTTGATAGCTGTAGTGGGAGTTTTTATATTCACTTGAAATACCACCAACTTAAACAGATTGGACCTCTGTTTTAACTTCTCATCCAAAGATATAGGCATATAGAGTGATTACTCCGAATGACTGAACACCTACCTAATAACTCCATGCAACTGTAAAGAGACATTCTGATGCATGCAACATATTTACTGCACTGTTACTCTATTTATGTATCTTTTGTTGACTGTATTAATTCCACTAGGCCAGTGACCTTATCACAGAGACTCAGAGTGGTATTTTTTCTGACTCAGGAAAATTTGGCTAGGGTGAGGGGATGGGGGGATTCACCTATTCTTTTGCTAAAGGGTGCCAGAGGGATATTCAATGGAAAGAGGAGTGTTAAGATGGAGGCAAAGTTGGAGAATGAGATCAAGTAAGAGGTACTGTGAGTGGAAAAGGAGTTGGTAAACGATATCTATAAAGAAAAAGTTGGGGTAGGGATTCTATAGTTTAATACACAAGGTCTATGAGATTAGGTATTGATTGGCATGGCTGATGAGCAACATAGGCAAAAAAAAGTAATAAATCATGGAGAAAGAAAATAAAGATGAGACTGAGTGTATTTTTTTTTTTGGTCCCAGAAAATTGAAGTTTCTTTTTATTGTCTTTACTAAGCCTTTTCAGTGGAAAAGGGAGCTATGTGTTATAGAGAGAAGTGAAGAGTGACAGAGAGAGAGAGAGATGTTCTTGCTGAAACAGCGTAAAAGATTTAAGCTTTAGGAACTTTAGCATACTCTTCCAATAAGAGAGGAACTGTAAACAATGTGCCAGGAAGAAATATTACTGATGAGAGATCCAGACAAGTAGCAATCCTACCACAGAAAGCAGTCAGTGGTAAAAATGTATAAACTTTCTGTATTTGTGGTTGACAAGCTGTTTGTGCAGAACAATACACTATATACTCTAGGAATGTCATGCTGAAGAATTTACGTTGTTGATTCATTTATGGAATAAACTCATTTCTAGATATTTTATGAATGCTGACAAAGATTTGCAATTAAATTTGCATTAAAAAAGAACATCCGAAGCACAATGAATATAAAATTGTAAAAGGAGACTGTGAAGTTCAGGACTGATGCCACAAACATTAAAACATTTTTTTGAGTGATAAAATTGAAAGCACTGCTGAAAAAAACTGTTTGATCCAAGGGTATTGTGGAATGGGGAATGGGAAGCTTTTGCAGACTTAAAGTTAAAATTAATCAAGTGGTACATTTGGAAAAAGTAATACATTTCTTCATGTCAGGGAAACTTTGCAGTATGCAAAGCAACCCAAAGCCTGTTATTTCTTTTTTTATTTTATTATTTATTTATTTATGTATTTGTATAAAAAAATGGTATTTAATTTAGCAGTGTGCAATACATAAGTATGAACAATATGGGTAAAGGGAACATTCTAAAGTTTCATTTGAACTATGCTGTAAGCTATATAAAAGCATGAAACATTATCTGGTTTAATTGTAAGTATGAGGAAGAAGAAGGAAGTCAGGAAAAAGAAGCAAACAGAGGTTAAAAGGGCAAGTAGCAAAGTATATGACAGTGGCATAATAAAACCAAAGGAGACACAAATGATATGTGACATTGCAATGGGAAGAGGACATAGGAAGGGAGAAATGCTTTGGCAGCATGATTTCAACAAAATATAAATACAAAATCACAGGATTTAATAAAATCTGTGTAGGCTCCTTGTACCGTCTACACAAAATGTATCTGTATACATGGCTATGGTTCCCCCTCGGCAGCGCGTCATACATATTAATGATGGCATGCTGCCGAGGAAGAGCATAGGAACAGGGTTATTGAATTGGTGTAGGGTGATGTGTAGAGGTTACCCGTGGTTATGGATGGCCTGTACTGCTCCCTGCTACTGTTGAAATGCTGTGAATTGGGTCAAATATGCAATATTGAATTTTTTTTTCCATTTTTCGCATGTTTGAGCGGTGCAGCGCAGAGTCCAGCAATGCCAAACTGTGCTTACATATAGACAGCTGACACCTGCCAGACATCTAAAAATAGAAACTAGATGTCATTAATTATTATAATTGTGTATTTTTGTAATTTTAAATATTTTTGTTTTTTTCTGTTTTTTTTAATTGCTGTTTGCATGGCGTGGAGTGCTGCAGAGCTGAGCAACACTCATAGATACATAGTCGATAGTTGCTAGACATCTAAAAATAGAAACTGGATATCATTAGTTATTTATGTCTGGGTCCATTTAAGAGCATTTGCACAGCATGCATGTTGCTTAATAACATGTAAGGGCTGGAAAACAGCCTATATTAAGTGCAATAGGCAGGAATTCTGCATTATTCTTTGGAGTCTAATTGACTGTGGATATGGCAGATGGTGTTGGTGAAGGTGCGAGCGTTTGGGTGCAAAGATGGGGTGTTTAGGAGTCCAGGGTCTTTGTTGGGTTCCTGGTGAAAAATCATGAACCCAGGGTGCTGCAGGGTAGTTTCCAGGGCTCAGAGTGTAAGGCAGAGGCCTGGAACTTGTTGGCCAGGAACTCACCAGTGTTACTAGAATCCCATGCACAGGCAAGCAGTGTCATAACCATTATGATGATCTGAAGAGGAGAAAGAGGGGAACCTTGGACACCTCGGTCCAAGAAGCTACAGCAGGGAATGCCCCACAAATATGTAAGTATGTTTTCCTGTGTTTTATCAATATGCAAGCTGAATGTACATAAAACTGATATGCATAATGGTGTGCTTCTTTTCCAACAGCTATAGCTGAGAGGGCTCACAATGTCGAGTCCCATCCCGGGTGCCTGTCCAGGTTGTGTCATGAGTGTAGTATATACAGATTTAGTATGCTAACTGTAGTGCAATAAGCAAGAAAGAGTAAAGCATTTACTGCAATAAAGTATACACCATAATCACTGTAGCGCAATAAATGGGCATGTAGTGCTGTAGTGCAATAAATGAACAATAACAACTGTATTGCAATAAACAATAAACAATATCAATAACAGTATGTAAAATGGTGTACAGCAGTATTGTGTTGTCATAACCATTGCAGTAGAACTGTATACATTACTTTTCTATGGTAAGGTTGCTGTAGTCAAGTGCAACACTGTAATATTTATTTTACATTTGCTGACTGGAATAGTCTGACTGTATATATGTCCATTTCCAGCGGAGGCCCATGGAGAAAAGATCCAGATAACACAGACAGAATATAACAGATATGAGTCAAACATATTTACAAAGCCCTCAAGTAGGTGCTCACAGTATACACAATGTGTAATAGTATACAAAAACAACAGGTTGCAGCAAGCTATTATGAGCAAGAGATGCATACAATATTCATTTAAATAAGGCATTGAATAAGTAGTGATTAATCAGGGTTAGTACAGGGACAAAGCCAGTGCTCTTTAAATAGCTGTCGAATGCAAATGTAATGGCCTGCAAACTGTATTACTGAACTCACAGTATGGTCCAAGGCTGTCTCCAGGCCAATATCAGTCACATAATGCTCTCTGTTCCTCCTACTTTAGCTGATAAAGGTATATGGGTGAGGCAGCCCACTCTATGGGCAGATATTGTGTGAGCTTCATAGACATTTATCAGCAATACCAATAATGTTTTATGCGGCATTGTTAATAATAGTTCTAAAATGCAAAACAAATTCAGACACATAATGTTTTCTTTTTCTACCCACTCCAGGAAATCTGGTATATGGTATATGGTTGAGGTTGCCTATGTCATGAGCAGATATGAGTGTGCTAACATTTCACAGACAGTTATCAGCAAGATCAATAAAGTTAAATTTATTACAGATATCCACTGCAGTTACAGGTATTGGGTTCTAATCCCATGCCTGCCAACTAAGGCATGACGGATGTCTAGATTATGTACTGTACACAAACGTGGCTCTCAAGTGTCACAATTTCACGTAATGTAATTAAAACTGCCTAATCCATCTGTTACTGGATTACCAGAAAAATGATTACATGGAATGTAATGCATTACCAAATTTTCTTAGAGAACACCTTGGTAGTTACAGATGTCCACATTATATGAAAATGTTCTGTATAGTAGTGTACCTGCATTTATTATTGTTTAGCCCATATTGACCCATAGTAACAGCTTGAGAGGTATGTATGTGCTACATCAGTTGTAGGAGAATTGTAGTCACTGTACTCAGAACTGACACTACATGCCTGTAGAGTTTTTAGTATCAGTGTTTTCAGGGATATAGCATGCATTGTTAGTAATATATTGTTTCTCTCTCTCTCTATCCATCCCTTATCTTCATTTATTAATGATTGTAATTTATTATTATAATTTAATATTAACATATGTTGTTAAACTAACTATATTTTTGCAAAACGTGATGTAATATTGTTATGTGTTATTATGATTCACCATTAACATACTTTGTTAAACTAACTATTTTGTTGACCTTATGGTTTACGTCTTACTGGCATGCTGTTACCATACTCACTGCTATGTTATTTACTATTGTGTTACACATACTATACATTAATATGTATTTAGATGAATGAAAATGATGTTCTATTCTGTTAATACTAACAGTGGTGTGTTTATTACTAACCTTAACATATTGCTATGCCTCATTCACCATAGCTCGTCAAGGTAATCTGGTTCCTGCTGATCCTCCTACCTTGCCTCAACGAGCCATGGCACCATATCCCAGCACATCTGGGGCCCAAACCAGTAGTGCCCCCTCTGCTCCTGCACTACCTGCAGCATCGGGTAGTACCATCCCATGGGATGGGACCTGGCCCTCTTCTAGGAGTAGTGGTAGAGGGGGTGTTGTCACCCAGGATGAGCTGACAGACTTGGTGACCAGGATAGTCTACCATGGGTTTGACTGCCACCTATGCCAGATTGAAAACATGCTGGCCAACCTGGTGGGGTATCCTCACCCCAGTGCCCAGCCTCCAGCACTGTGACTCCCAGGGCAGTGAAGAAGCAGTGCCAACAGTCCTATGGGTGAGGATGTGAGTCATGCTGATGCTGTCTGCAGGCACATGGGGATTGGATTTCACAGCACTCTCCCTATTCAAGGTGTTCACCCCCTCATGTGTCACACACTGCCTCTGTCTGCTGTCTTGTCTGTCTGCAAATGCATCCTCACCTACCCAGCTTACCTCCCCTATACGTACCTTTGTCCCTTCCCCAACATTTCACTCTTACCTTAAAAAAAATGGGCACCTGTCCCAAAAAAATATCGTCCCATACATAGCTCTTCATTTCACACAAATGTCCACTGGACACATGTAATTTGGTCCAACTGGCTTGACAAAGCAGTTATGTTGTCCTCACTCCTCTCTCTGGGGTTGAGAGTTTAAAGTCATGTACAAATTCTGTCAAAGTGCAGACTTGTTGCTGTTCAAGAAATGTATAGTAATGGTTATTTCCTACACCCTTCCTGCACATCCCTGCCTGCCTTTCACTATGTTTTTCCCCCTACTTGCACTCCATTTCACCACTTTCTTATCTCCCCATTTTTTTCTTTATATTTTTTTAGCACTTTGTTGCGTGGCATGCCACATTGCTCAACTATGCTCAACTCAGCTAAATAGATTTATATTGACAATAAGTGATTTTAAACTTGTAAAACACACTTACATAATAAACACCTGTCCCATATTTCTAACCCAAGACCATCACACCTGCAGACTACTGCATTAACCTGCCATGCCACACAACTCTTACATAAAACAGGTGGTTTAAAGAAAACATAGTAATTGCCATATATAGACATTAAGTGTGTTTTAGTGGAGTTCAGCATCGCACTACACAAACATGATTAAAACGAAATGGAAAAAATATGAATGTACCTTGAACTCTGGTGCAATAGTTCACCACTAGAAAGCCAAAGACATATGAATGGATGTAAGTGAGGCCTGTGATGGCAGGTAAATGTACCCTTCAGCAGCAACTTGGAGAAAGACACCTGGTAAGGCATTAATGGCAAAATACATGTTCAACTAGGACTCTGGTGCACACATACATCCATATAAAGCCATGCACATACTGTTGGATGCAGAAAATGTATGTCATAGCCTGTATGTGTGCACATATATCTTGCACATACACCTGATATAGCAGTGACTCTAGCCCAGTCTAATTGCCTTGCAAATAGTACATTTTGCCGCGCACAGTTCTAGGTTCAAATCCAGTGGTGTGTAGAAGTGAGTTTACGGTATTGTGAAGGCAGCAATTAATGACTGAGTCAAGCACTGTTTATCCACACAATGCATTTCAAATGACATGTCTGCCTTTTACTGGTGGAGGTCACAGGCCTGCAGGTAGGAACACACTTCACATATCCCTATAGCAAAACTATATGTGCATAAAGTGTCACATCATGCATTAGTATGCATTCACACAGAATGTCAACACAGGTAGTCCAAATGAGGGTCACTAATATCAGACTGGACCACACAATTCTTCCAAATTCACTGTGCAGATTATCACAGCTGCACAGTTAACATACATATTGGAAGTCTCTGCTTGTAGCATGGCCTGCCCTCATACATGCTGCAAATTACTGCCGGACTGTAAAACATAGCCTGACAGTTGCCCAAATGGTGCACATATTCTTATATTTAAGCCCCATCTTACCCAAGAACACATAAACATGCTGCCCAGTACTCTGTTAGTGATGCCATTGCCTAACATACTTACCTTAGTACTCTGTTAGTGATACCATTGCCTAACATACTTACCTTAGTACTCTGTTAGTGATATCATTACCTAACATACTTACCTTAAACACATGCCTTCTTTGGAGTGGAAAGGGTAGCCTCACTCTGGCTCTGCCTTTACAACAAAGTTGACACAGCTCCCACAGTTACTCCTACAGCTTGCTGTCCTCCAAAGTGTTCACACTCTCGGCCTATGTCTATAACCAGCAGCTGCAGCCTGTAGCACATACATCTCTATGGTACGGTATCTGCTACAGACCTACCCTCTACAACAATGTAGTCTCCTCACCCAATTAATACCCAGCACAACATATCAGAAAGAGGCCCTAATCTACATGAAAGCCTTATATATTGTACAGTGGTTGCATCCCATTGGATTATGATAGTGCAAATCAGCTGTGTTAGCTGCAATTAGTATTTCAGACCCACAAATTCATTTAGAGGCGATCACCTGCTGATGATAAGCATGGTTAAAAGGCAAGCAGCTGACTAAGGGAAATCAATCTGTATGAGACTTTCCTCACACAGAGCACACCTTTGTGAAAACTTTACTATCACCACATATCAAAAGAGAAGAACTGCACTCCATCAGGTATGTAACCTATCACAGACCTGTGATAATGACATGTCATTGATCTCCTGCTATCTTACACCTACACAGGATGTACTGTACATCAAGGGTGCATTGTCTGTTGTCATTGTGGCAAACTGGTCTCGTTGGACTGTCCCTTTATAGTGGTTGCAATATCACACTGCTAAATGTGTGGCACTGTTCCCATGACATATTATTGGGATGTTCCCCTGTAGGGGACACACCACAGTAGACCTGAGTGTTGGGCATATAATCATACAGCAGTATCTGTCATGGCACACTTGGGAATACCTGACTATTGCTACTATTGCAGTTGTATTCACACACTTAGTATGTTTGAACACTGTGGAGTATGACATGTGTGAACAAGCAGTGGATAGTGGCAGCCATTTTGTCCTTGCTGTATCTCTACACAGTGTACTTCCATGTATGTGATCCTGAAATGTGTTCCCCTTTCTTGTCTTTCAGGAATCATGTATCATAGATGCCATGCACCCTTCCCTGATGTAGAAAATCAAATTATACTGAAAGGACTAAGGCAACATCATCACATCCTACTGTCCAGGGAGAGGCAAAACAGGAAACAGCAGGCTGCATTGTGGGTGGACCTTGTCCATGATGTGACTGGTATGGGCCATCAGGGCAGGACATATGAGCAGGTTTGACACCATGCAACAGACATTATCAATGCTGCAGGACAAAGGGCAGCAGATGTAGCCAGGAACTGTGCCATCACTGGTGGAGGGCCTGCAGCAGAACAACCACTCATGGCCACTAAGGAATTCCTGGTGAACCTAAGCACACACGACAGCTCCCAGGCATCCATCACACCATACATCATGGAGGCGGGTGCCACAGTTTCCACAGCAGAGGAGCGTGCAGGCAGACTTACTGCGATCAGCACTGTAATACTGTAGCAGTCAGTGTGTTAGGCTGCACATACTTTTATGTGGGTTTCAAGTCTTAGTTCTTTGGGGGGAGGGTTTCACCTTGGTTGTACTCTCATACTCAGAATGTGACCAATACAACCAGTAACACAGTAGGTAGTGTAAATATGAGATATATGGATGTATTACCTTGTTGTGCTGCAACATGTATTGGTACTGACATTACCTCACCTTCAACTTTTCACAGGTCCATCAGGGAGTGGCCAAGGCCATGGTCCTGCTCCTGGCAAGCATGATACTGTTTTGTTAAGGAACATTTACATTCTATTAAAGTTAAGGGCCAGAATAATGCCATATTTCAACATAATGGTGTGTGAAAACAGGGTAGAATGTTTTTATTTTCCATTCTGGAACAAGTGCATAAGGATCTTAGAAGGGGTAATCATAGGAGTGTAGTTGAACAAATAGAAACACTTTGGCAGTGACAGTTAACACAAGATAAGCCTCCTGGTTCAAATGACACATTTACTCTAAAATGCCTTTTAAAACACAAAAGGTTGAAAGGACATTAAATTAGGCAGTGAAATGTATATTAATATATTTGTTATGATAGGTGTACTGGGATATTTTTTATCAAGTATAGTGTCATATTGCTTAATTGAAAGGTAAATTGTACTGGTTGTGTTTTACTTGATTTACTTGAAGTGATTGTTATAAAGGTCTTGAGTTGTATGTGTATGTTGTTCTGAGGAAATCTATTCTGGACAAAAGTGGAGAGGAAAATTTTGACTGCTAATCCAGTTGTGGGTCTTTGTTATCATGCGTATTGGTGGATTTTTTGTACACAATATGGCATGTATTCATTTTCCACTCTTTTCTTTCTTATTACAGGTGACCGAGGGGTTGGTATCTGTCCCCTACACAACCTGATGTCAGTGTCTGTTTGGACTCTGATGATGATGGTGGCCACAGTGAGGCACAGGTGGGGGTGTTTGGGACTGAATCTGTACTAGAGGTAGACATCCATTTTCTGCCTCCATTGTCACCACACACAGTCAGTATGTCCACACATACCCAGTCCCCAGAGGCCACAGATATTGGACAGTCAGAGGGTGGGGATATTGAACAGGAAAGTGTGGCAACTATGGCTCCAGTGAGTGTAGACACTGGAGATAGCCAGATACCTGGCAAGGTCCCACACAGTTAGATTGACAGGAGTGCTTGTAGAAGGCCTGTTGTCCATCCACCACCTGTTGCAGGTGTCACATCACAGGTCATTTGGCACATATTTCAGGCCATCATGGAGGCACAGGCATATTCTGAACAGAAAACCAGATGTATGCTTAGGGTTATGGATGCAGCATTGTCTGACATCCATGACTGCCTCCACCATATTGGGGACACCCTGAATCAGTTGACTGATGCAGTGGACAGAAAGTCGGCTAAAACAGTGTCTGTCTTGAACTGCACATTGTGCAGGAACATGTGGTTGGAGTTGGGTGTTAGACTCGTGGATGTAGGTCAGCGACCCCATCTGCTGAGAGTCCACATGGCCATGCGCAATCATGATCCCATAGTGGCAGTGCATCCAGCACTACAGAGGGGAGTATGATGTCCACACCATGATGTGGCAGGCCATGGTCTCATAGTCCTGGGCATTCCTGTGGGGAACACAGTCCCAGCAGATAGCAGTCACCATCAGAAACTAATACTGCTTCTGACCTTGGACATGGAGGTACCAGTGCAAATCCTGGCAGAGTCATTTCCTGTGTTTTTGGCAAGAGACAGTGAACTGTCAACTCTAACATGCATAGTCCAAAGCTGTCCAACATACACACATGTAGGGTTAGCACTGGGCTTGACTGTGTACATGCACACACTCACACACCACTGTCAAATACAGGTCACCTACAGACCAACATGGCACCTTTCCATGGTCCATCTTACCTGCTACCCTTTCTGACTCACACATGCTGTCAACCTTTTGGGTCAGTCTAGGCCTCCTGCACCCCCGCACAACACCCTGTGGAAGTGATGATACCTGTGCCACATCCCTGTCATCCTCACCATCAATGCATGGAAATGAAGCTATGTGTCTGATGCACAGGGTGACTATATTACTTAAAATGTACTTTTATAAAGCATTGTTGTTTTGGCATGCCACTTGTAGTAGTCACTGACAGATACTGTATGCTGCCATCTGTCATGAGTACGCCACATACTTTTGTGTACCTGATGTTGTAATGGCTGTATAGTTACATGATGACAGGTGTGTCATGGACCTGTTTATGATTCTGTTTCAGGAGTCTGTTGAGGTAACCTATGGATACACAGCAGCAATAAACAGCACAGGATGACATGTCAGCACAGCAGAAATATGTCTTCAGCAAGGTACAGCACTATAAATGCATGGCTCCATAGGTTCATATATGTATAACAAGCTAACAAGGACAATGGCAACATTCAGCATACTTGTGCATCCCTAATCTGTGAACAGGTCTGTTACCTTTGGTAAGTGTCTCTAGGGTTTTGGAACTCATGCATCTATAAGCTGTGGTGAAAGAGATGATCCATCTACAAATACTGTGTGTCCAGTGCAAATAGTTGCCCAACACCCTTAATGATTTCATGTTCTGCATTCCACTTTGTAACCTGCACATGCTGTGTCACAGCAGATGTGTGCTTCACATGTATAGGCCTATTTCATGTACAGCGTATGTACGGTCTGTGTTACATACCTGTCTCTCCAGCATGTACTATGTATATCACAGGGATGTTGTAGGTGTGTTGAACAGGTGAGACATGTGTTAGTCCTGTCATGGATCCCAGGAGGGGTACACAGTGTGATCAGACATCTCCCTGTATGGAGCCAGGCACATCCCTTCCAAAGCATTGAGGGGACAGACTACACATGTACAGTTGTGACATGGACTCCATAGGACATGTTATCTATGCTGTGTACTGGTGTACCATGGCACCTGTGTGGCTGCTACAGTTGGACAATATGCCTGTGTAGTGACATAGCAAGGGTGCCACTGCACACAATGATAGCTGTGATGACTGCTGCAATCAGTATAGCAGTGACATTCTGAGATTTACAGTCCAAACCTGTCAGTGTAGGGTGTACAACAGTGAATACATGCCCACATCTTACTGACCAATGAGAGTCAACGGCTACATTACTCTCTGTGTCCATAACTCCACGTGTAATGGCTTAACCATGTGCAGTATGCAGACACTACAGTATTTTGCAGGGGTGGATGATGTCCCACAGGATAGTATTTTGCAGTTGTTGGCAGTTAGTCTTTGTCAGTGGCTCAAAGTACAACTGACTGTGTGTTAGGCCATCCTGGATACCTTTTGATTTTGTGTGGGAGTCTCTGATAGCTCCCAATATGCAATCACTTGCTAATGTACTCAGTCAGAGGTCACTGACAGTGGCTGTGACTGCAGAGAGGGAACAGGTTGATGGGGTATGCCAATAATGGAGGATGGTGAAACCCACTGGTGACTGGTGTCATTGCAACACAGGTCACTCACTGCTATCTTCCCAGAGTATGACTGTCAGACACTTGCCTATCCATCAGCTGACATAACACTCTATACATGACATACATGGTTTCCAGCAAGGCCTGCTCGCATAACATTGTCATGCACCTTGTTAGGCCATGGTTGGTGGAGTGAGACATATGTCTAGTATCCAGTGCATAGTATAACAATCAATGGGTTCCACCAGTTACAGTCAATAGGCATGATCTGGCCTTGAGCAAAAGTAATAGTGTTTAGTCCAGTGCCACTAGGTGTAAGGCAGTGTCAGTGCTCATATCCATACTAACTCCTATCATGACATTTCGGGTGACATGACTCAGAGATCTGGGGACACTGCTTATCACTACCTGCTAGTTGTCCTCCATGCAAGTAAGTGTGGCAGTTACTTCTAGCATGTTGCAGGACGAAAGTCATGCAAGGTGTCTGTACAAAGCACAGACAAACACTTTAGGGAAGCGTAATATGTACACACTGTGTTGCTTAGTCATTCTGCGTCTCACTTACCCAAAAGATGATCCAGATCCTTACCTACAATGCCCTGCAACAGTGCCATGACATCCCCACACAGGGAACCAATGTAGTGCATCATGTGTTTACCAGTATGGGTGACCAGTACAGCCCCCTCAATGTGAGGTCCTCCCTGGTGGGATCTGGCCATAGATCAGCAAATTAGAACTTCTGGCACGTAACCCCCCCCTGCAGACAGTACAGATATATATGTCAAGACAGACATTTATTACCTCCTGTGGGATGGTTAACATAGCATGACTGCACCTCCCCCTTCAGATAGGACAGGCAAGTATGCAGGGCTCTACATCCATGCATTACATCAGCAGCATTACAATGGCATGAACTCAGCCATACATGACAGGAGGGGCACAGTTTCATCATGGCTCAGCAAACCTGACTGGTGGACACCTGCCATTAGCAGGCTGTACAATAATAGGTGAAGAGTGCTGTGTGACCATTGTGATGAGGGTGTCGCCCCAACATGGAGGCACTACCTCCTCAGCTAAAAGGAGTACATAGTGTTGTGATGTTGAGTAGACATGGTAAGTGAGAAAAGTAGCCACCCACACAAAGTGGAACCATAATGCACAGTGTAGTGACATGTGTGACCTCAAAGGATAGGCCCAGATTGTCAGTGACCTCATACGACATGATGCCACATATGATGGGTATGAACTCATACCTAACCTGTACACCCACACTGTCTGTGTCAACTACACTCCCTTGTCCCCACCACATGTGACACATGACATTCCTACAACCTGGCCCATAACTTCCATATTTACAGAGCAGTTCATAACTAGCCACTCATTGGAAGATAAACAGCATCTATTGCACATGCTAACATTCCAGGCTGCATCCCACATGTGATCAGACAAGGATGACTATCACCATTGGGACACCCTTGCACTTATACTGACACTACTGGCTGTACACCAGCTGAGTGGACAATGGCAACTATCATACCTTTACACAGAGGTGGTGCATCCACTGACTGACATAACTATACACCTCTCTGCCTGAGTATCCATATCTGTATGGCTGTAGGGGTAATCATCAAGGGGCTGATCAGCACACATATATGTGTTCTACACACAGTTGACTGTACGCAGTTTAGATGTGTGACAGGGGGAGTATGAATGTTACACGTGGTGAGCATTTCTCAGGCAGTCACCATGGACCTGGGTGAGAGTACATCAGGGTACACCCCCCCAGACTCAAGCCAAGCCATCTGACTATATCCCCCAATCAGGAAACATTTACATAGCACCCACTTAGGCATCCACAATACTATCATTGTAGGGGTCACTAAGTGGCCCATTTCTGGCACACATATGGAACATATGGACATCCACCTCCAATAACTGATCAGTCAGCAGCAGTGCTCAACAGGGTGCAGTGCTGGGTCCTCTGCTGCTTGAATTCCATTCAACCACAATTCATGCGACTAGTGACTGACTGTGGTATGTCACTATCCTGCAAGAGGGCATTGTGAACACACGCTTGTTGACATAGTAATGGCCATAAACTCCATGCAAATATATATGCTGTATCAGTTCCATCAGTTAGATCTATGTACCTGGCAAGTAGCACATCATTCGCAACATGTGATGTACATACTCAGGGGTGAACAAACTGGGCACATAGACTTGGCCACACAGGGTTACACTTAATTTGCCTGAGATCATCCTGTCTATACAGTGGTATGGCAGGAATCATATGTCATAGCTGAAGCAACAGTCACCTGTAAGTGACATCCTCATAACCTCCAAGTACTCTTCCCTAAGCATACCAATATCTGAGTGCAATGGCCATTTGGTGTTGTTCCTTTCCAGGCAGTACCTGCAGTTGCACACAGCAGTATGGTCCCTCAAAAGGTCACTTCAATTCTACAGTGTGTGCACAACGGGGATAGTCTGCAATGTCATTTCACCTGTGGAATAAAGACTACTCAGAAGTGATCTGTGGCTTGCATACAGGGCAGTGTGTGATCCTGCTTTATTGAATATGCTGCCTATCTGTAGAAGGCATAGTAGATGGATAACCCACTGTAAGGACATTAACCTCATATGTGACACTAGTACTACATTTCTGAGGGAGATATTTGTCTAGCAGACTTAAACACACCCTTAAAACAAACCCTGCCTAATGGCACACAGAGTACATCAGTGCAGCTCAACACATGCCATCAGTATGACTGGCTGGGCGACCATTATCTCAACACAGGACATCTGCCTGTGTCCTTCTTGGACTAGGGCAATATGTGCTGATCCTGTAACTACAGGTATAAAGATGGGGTATAAAGATGATCTAAAATACTCTAACAGGCTCACACACAACCATGGCTACATTGAAGCTAGCACCACTACCAGTCACTGCGTACAGGACACACCAAGGCATACACATAGTCCAAACTGGCTGTATGTAGATGTGAACACTTGCCTATATAATGGTACACATTACAGATCACAGTACGTGATGCATGCAACACACCTCATGTCTCCTAGTACTATAAATTCAGGACATATTATGCTTGATGACATCAGCAGGCTTTGTTGTGGTCAGTATTTTGGGGAGCCACATCACACACTACAAATAAAATACTGCAAAACCTTATTTATTTCTATGTTAACAAGATGAGCACACCAAGTAGCCTAGAGTGAGACTAAAACCCTCATCTGTTTAGTCTTAGACACTATAGATCACAGTATTCATCACACGTGCCACAGCTTAAGTCTTGATAGTACTTTGTCAGCTGGTAGTCTTAAGGTGGATGATATCATCAAGCCTTGTAGAAGAGGGCAGTGTGGAATCCAGCAGCAAGTTACATGGCCAAAAAATGAATAGCCATTGCAGATGGAAAGCCCATGAGGGCATGGCAGTTGTTATGCAGGGTTATACACACGCACGCACACTGGAGTGAGATTAGAACCCTTACCTCTCTACTCTTACACACTATAAACCACAGTATTTATTGCACACACCACAGCTTAAGTCTTGATATTATGCTGTCAGTTGGTAGTCTTAAGGTGGATGACATCATCAGGCCTTGTAGAAGAGGGCAGTGTGGAAGCTAGCAGCAAGTTACAAGGCCAAAAAGTGCATAACCATTGTAGGTGGGTAGCCCAGAAGGGCATGACAGTTGTTGTGCAAGAGTATACACACACAAACACACACCAGGTTGCTTGGAGTGAGACTAGACCCCCTACCTATTTAGTTTTACACACTATATATAACATCTATCACACATGCCACAGCTTAAATCTTGATACTACACTCTCAGCTGATAATCTTAAGGTGGATGACATCATCAGGCCTTGTAGAAGAGGATAGTGTGGAAGTCAGCAGCAAGTTACTTGGCCAAAATGTGCATAACCATTACAGGTGGATAGCCTATGAGGGCATGGAAGTTGTTTTGCAGATTATACACCCACACACACACACACACACACACACACACACACACACACAAACACACACACACACACGCACACACACACACACACACACACACACACACACACACACACACACACACACACACACACACACACACACACACACACACACACACACACACACACATGTACTAAGTAGCCTGGAGTGAGATTAGAACACTTACCTATTGCACGAGCCACAGGTTGAGTTTGTTGTATATATGATTGCAGGCACAGTACTTGTCATTACACAAACTAAGCTTGTGTTGAATAGCATATGTGGCCTGCATAGTGATATTGCTTCATACTGTTATCTTCATCTAGTATCCTAGCAGTGGAAAAACTGTTATAATCCTAGCTATGTGTGTACACTTACCAGTATGGCCATATGTGGCTGCTTGCAGTAAGATAGGCAAACCTGTGGGTAGGAACAATATGCCCTGTCCATGCATGCCTTGACAACATTATGCATGATACCACCTGCTCACCTGCATCTCTCTATGTGATAATGTCCAGTAGGCACAGGGGTTTGTAGGTAATTGGATTATGTACTGTTGCACCCTTACTTTGGATCCTTTGAGCAACAGTATGGATGACTGATAGTGCATATTTACTCACCATTATTAGGGAATACAGACACCCACACACATATTTATGTAATTAAAAGGGATGTATATATAAATGTAGCTGTGTGTGTGTATGATATGTATATGTGTTATGTATATATATGGAGAGAGTCTATGTATCAATGTGATATATACATAAATATATATATTGCTATATATATATCGGTATAAATCTATTTGACACTACATAGCAATAGGTATCGGTTCATAGGTGTTTACTAGGCTAATGATCACAATGGCCTCTTTAAGCCTAGCCATGCATCCCAACTCTCTGACAAGTTCTGATATCCTTGATAAGTGTAAGCAGGAGCTTGGGAGATGAACCATGTACAGGTTACCTATTTGCATTAGAGACATAGGTGCCAAACCAAAGATGAATTTCCAGTTTCCCATCTTATGTATACTATGTATGTAAGACACACATAGTGACAGATGGATATGTGTACATAAATGTCTGTATGTATAGACATATCTATACATAACAGGTCAGTCTGATGAGGGGACAACAATATTGTGCTCATTTTAACTGTTTGGAAATGCCCAGTGTGACTCTCAGTACTTATAAAGTGACTCCAGGCCACACCTACCTGTACTCCAGTCTGGGATTTTGTGTGTTACAGACTACACCTCTCAATTGTGCAGAATTTTGCAGAATGTCTAGAGTTGTGGCTCATAGTTTTGTTCTGTTCCTCATAAAAGTTGTGGTTTTCTAGCAAATCACTTGAATAACTTTAGGACTGAAGTCACTAAATAGTAACATACATTTTAGTGTCTGACTTCAAATCCTTCAGAAAAATGTCTGTTGAAACAAACCCTGCTATTTTAGCAACTGTTTATGTTTATGAGAGCAGTATTTAACATATGTCTCTATTTGTGGGCCTTTGCCTCCCATTTTGTCAGGCTTTGAACAGATTTCTTGCACTAAGAGGTTGAGAGGTATGTTACAGACAATGACATCTATCCCTGTTTCTGCAGTACTGTATGCCACTCAAAATGTCCATGACATTCCCAAGCTGTCTGCTGTACTTACCATGTGACTGAGATTCATTTTGTTACACCACACACAGACTGAGAGTCTGTGAACACACCAACATAATAATACCTCACATGCAAAAGATGTGCCTACTTCCAGATTAGAAGCGGCAACACCATCACCCATGCTAACTTCCCTAGTCTACTGAGCCAAACAGGCTGCCAGACAGAGTGGAATCATTCATCACACATCAGCAGCATAAATATGTACGTTGTTATTCCTGCATTACATGTGACATACAATGTGTGATCGAGTTCTGTGTTACAGCCCTGCGATTGCCTGGTCTGCTGATATGCCATTGCTGATTTACTGTTCAAGCAGTTATATGGGAACACTGCTGTGTTGGGGGTGGGGGAACAACGGCACATGATCTGCTGGGATAGGCAGTAGTCCAAATATCATATGACCACATCTTCCTTGCCTGATGTAGTGCATATTCCAACCATGAGGGCTAGTGAACACATACTATTGGACTGGATACCTGTAGTTGCATGTGGATGTTACTTCTGTCCACATAGCCCACTATATTTCCTTTCATAAATGCAGCAGATCCATACATATGATACCATATTATAGTAATGCTCACAAGTAATGTGTAGGTTGGAGACTTACCTTGCAAATGCAGCAGTTGACAGGACTGTAGTTCAGGGCTGACTCTGTGTGATGCAAGCAGTGCACAGCCAATATATGGACAGGTACAGGTCATGGGGGTTGTCTGGCATCAACAATTTTACTATATGTATGTGAGTAGGAATATGGTTTCAGTCCCTAGGGCACTAGGTTGTTAGTGACTGTGCTATGTGTTGTCTCTTAGCCAAAGCCAGGGTATACTGGGCATGTATACATCTGCCTACAGGAATATCATCAGGGGGTTTCTCCTCCAAGTCCTCCTGTGACTGTGGCTGTGGTGATCTAGGCACTGGTGGGAGGTTGTGCATCTCTTCCCTTTCAACAACAAAACACAAAAGGAGCTCACCAACGCTGATGTTAACAAAAAACTCCAGTTTTCACTTCGAGAGTTTAATATTCAAAACAAATGCTGGATCCAAAAGTAAGCGCTTTCACGTTCACAAACATTTCATCAGACTTCAGTAGCAGCATATCATATTACATGCCTTATATAGCAATGAATTAACCCATATCCTGTTAGTTAATCATCATAATTATGCAATTAAAATTTAAAGTTGCATATACACTGCTTTCAACCGGTAAAACTGATATACCAGCTAATTTAAAAATGAAAGCAAATACAATTCATTCCATCACATAACACTTAATAAAAATTCATTTATAAAAAAAAAAAAAAAAAAATATATACATATATAAATATAAACATAAATATAAAATATATATATAAATATATACATATTATATATGTACATATTGCTCATGAAAAATGCATATACACATTGAAATATATATATACACATATAGAATGTATGTAAACACTAACATCATTAAATATCATTAAAAAATAATATTAAAAAATAAGTTCTAGCCAATAAGCAAGCTTTAGTGTTTGTAAGGTCTCGCTGCTAAGAAAGGCTTGAGTGAGACCTTATCATTCAAACCACACGTTTTATGTGCTTGTAGCCTCATTATCCATCTACATTCCATCTCTTCAGTGTGGTTCTTAATATCACCTAGTCTACTACTCTTCTTGGTCAATTCCAAGACCATAAATTTAAAACTATGTGTCATGCCATTATCCAGGACATGTTGTGCCAGGGCATTATTTGTATTTTCTTTGTTAATGGCATATATGTGTTCCCTGATACGTTCTCGTAATGTCCTGTTCGTTTTTCCCACATAGAAAAACTTGCAAATTTGGCATTGGGCTAAATAAACTAAGTCTCTGGATCTGCAATCTGCATAAAACTTAAAAATATACTCTTGTCCAGTTACTGGATGAATAAACCTATCTTCATTATTAATATATGTACACTGGTTACAAGATCTACACGCATGAGTCCCTATTCTTTTGGAGAACTTACTATTCACGCTATTTCTTTCATAACATAGTAGCCTTTTTAATGACTTCATATTCCTATAAGTTATATTAGGTCTAACATCTACCAAATCCCTTATTTTCTCATCTGTTGTTAAAATTCTCCAATTATTATTAATGACTTCTTTGATTAATGTATTTCTATTGGTAAAGGGAATAATCAATCTATTTTTATTGTGTGTCTCAGAATCCTTTCTATCTGTAATATTTTCTGTCTGTCTATGAAAAAAAGGTTTACCCTTTCCCATTCTGTGTTTATTACATAATACAAGTGTGTCCCTTTGTTGATCCTGCTGCAGCTGTTTCCGCAGGATCATATTGTGTCACATGGCACATACTGTGAACATATGGGCACATGTGGCTGGAAAGTACTGCAGGGCTCCACCAGATATATCTAGGCACTGAAACCATGACTTCAGAAGCCCAAATACACACTCTATGATGTTCCTAGTTTGTGTGTGTGCCTCATTATGATATTCTTCAGTGGGTGTGTGTGCATTTCTGATGGGTATCATCATCCACATTTCCAGTGAGTAGTAAGCATCCCCCAGTAAATGGCTGTGTGGGATGTCCCCCCTAGCAAACATCTGGTACAGCTATGATGTGTGCCAGATATGGGAGTCATGATAACTGCCAGGGCTGCCAGTCCACACATTCATGATAATCCCCTGGACATTGCACATGACCTGGCAGTTGATGGAGTGGTACACCTTCTGGTTGATGTAGATTATACTCTCTTCAAAGGGTAGTGACTTGCGTACATGTGTGAAATATATCGCACCCAGTACCTCAGGGTAGTGTGCTACACAGTAGAAGTGTTGGATATTGCTGGCCCTCACCTCAGGGGTGAGGGGGAAAATAAATCATGTCCCCATTTGTTCTTTGGAAAGTACCTGTAGCTAGTATCCTAAGGGCTACACATACCTTTGTTTCCACTGGGATGGGTTCCCCTCTGTTGGCTCTGGGTCTGAGTTGAGGGTGGCATAGCTCAGTGAGTTTTTGTAGTATGTCCCTGTTCACCCTGTAGTGCGCTACAATCTCCAGCTCATGTAGCTGCTGGAAGGTCACCCTGGGCCTGAACACTCTTCATCTTCGCTGTCTAGGCCTATTGTCAGCAGCAGCAGCAGCAGCAGCATTAACTTCAGCATCTAGCACATACAAATGTAGCAGACCTGCAGCCCCCCTAGCATTCTCTGAGTTAAAATTCCCAAGTCTGTACTCCAATGGTGCAGAGTATGAGGGAAAATCAGATTGTAGGGTGTATGCATACTTTATAGTGCTCTGCTGTGGGTGCTGCTTGTGTAATTGGCTACCTATGATGCATTCCACCTCCCTATTATAACAGTAACATCATTTAATGGCCAAAGTTTAAGTTAAATAGAGGTCAAACTAATTAATATATCACTGGCTTTTAGATACACTCAGCACTGTGGCAGTAAACAAAGCTTAGCAGTCAGTGCACACACACCCACAGACTTCCATGCTCAGCATGGTGGCATGATGGGAAAACATGCTGAAACTCACTCCCCTTAGCTAAACAAAGCTTTGAAGTGAGTGCCCACTCCCCCCCCAAAGATACGGTCACCACTACTGTGCGCCATGCAATCAGGCTGAAATAAACTTCGAAGTCATTGGACAATCCCTCCACTGATGTCAGCTACCTCCTCTGTAAGCAACAACATGGTTCTCTGCCTACACAAAGGGGATATGTGGATATGATTACCCTTTGTGCTATTCAGTAACTCCACCTCATTTGCATAGGGATCCATGCTCACAGCCTGGAAATTACACACTTCAAAACCTACCATGTTAGCAACAGTACCAATGCACCATTGCAGATATTCCACGCAAGATCCTGTAATACATTTCTGTCACATGATATTAATTTTGTTTTTCCAATTTTTTAAAAATTTTTATAAAGCACATTTGCACACTGCGACATGCATTATTATTATTATTATTATTATTATTATTATTATTATTATTAAAAAAATAAATTTAATTTAACTTATTTCCTTTAATTTGTCAGACACACAGAGAATAGTTTCTCTCATATCTGTACATGGTATGTCATTTCCATCCATCTACCTGCATTTTTACAGCCCCTTTTGTCTGTCTATATTTCTGTAAACGGAACTTTTCCATGTACACTACGTACACTGACACGGGGTCTGCAGAGTTCCTGTCTGCTTGCTGGATTGCTCTACCTGCCTCATTTGCATGAAATTCACCTGCGTATGAGGTTATTATTAAATTAATTATTAATTAAAAATTATTAATTTAATTATTAATTAAAAAAAAAAAACTAAATTATTACTTTTTACTCCTACACAGAAATCCTCCCCTATAAATAATTACATCAAATAATGGCACAGAAATTGCTTCCGACATCACCACCAAACTCCTGGGTGTAACTATTGACAACACTCTCAACTTTAACACACACATAAATGCAACTATTAAATCAGTTAATAGTAAACTTGGATTCCTTTATAAAATCAAGCCCTTTCTCACAGCCTCAGCTAAGATTTCCATTACTCAGACCCACCTCATTTCAACCCTTCTATACGCCTCCCCTATCTATACTAACTTATCCAAAAGCAACCTAAATAAACTAGCAACCTCCTACAACAACATAGCCAGATTTGCCACGGGTGCCCCTTTTCGTACCCACCATTGCCATAATCTTAAACGTCTAGGATGGCTGGAAGTTTACAACCAAATACTTTTCCAGAAACTCATTTTTATCCACAAGATTGTACATCATCCTACAAATACCCCCATACTCTGTAACCTTTTTAACTCCTATAAAAATTTACCAACCCTAAGATCCACAAAAAAGCTACAAGTAGCCACCATAAAAGCCAACAAGAAAGCCGGTGACTGCCTGTTCTCAAATGCTGTTGGCAGTACTTGGAACAACCTTCCAAGAGAAATAACATCCCTGACTTACACCAACCTTTTCAAGAAACACTTGAAAATCCTCATTAAAAACCAATAGCTCTGCCCCTGCTCTAATCCTGACTGATTTTTAGTTGTCTGACTGCTTTTTGACTGCCTTGCGATCCTGAGGAAACTCATGTACAGTAAATTATTTTTTCCTTGTTATTTTTTTTAATACAACTGTAATATAACAATCTGTCTTCTATGTGTAACCTTAAACTGATTTTTAAAAGTTTTCGCTAAGCTGTTGCTATACTTATGTAATTTGTTTGTATTGTTCCTCTGTTTTTACTTACTCTATGTATGTATACAATTGTTTGTCTCGGAGCTTTTCTCCTCGGGCCTCTACTGAAAATGGACATATATCCAGTTAGACTAGCCCAGTCAACAAATGTAAAATAAATAAATAAAATGATTTGCATGCCATAGAAGTTTCTGTGTTGGAGCACTCGTGCTCGCCACTCAGAAGCGTTACTGAATCTAAACCCTGCTTACTTTTATTTAAGCAGCACGACATAATGCCTACATGGTAAAAAAGACCATGTAGGCTTTGTTAAATTCCCTTGAATGTCTGTGAATGTGTACAGAGGGCATTAGGAAGTGAAAACATCTAAAGAAGAGCAAACAATTATCCATTGCAAAAAAAGAGTTTGAGAAGCAGGAAAAACATCTTAAGAAAGTTTAAAAAAGAAAAAAAGATAGAGGACAAGTAGTGTTAACATGTGCGGTATAAATGTGAACAGCATATATCACAGGTAGAATGCATACTGATAGTAAATTACATTGGAATAGTTGATTTTGCTGTTTTATGACTAGTGGATATGCAGTAAATATGGCAGAATTGATTAATGAAAGAGACAGTAACAAAATGCAAAGTAGTATGGTTTAAAGGAAAAGAGATTTTCAAGGACAGTTGTATTAATAAAAGGGAAAAGTGCTAAATTAACAGAAACAATCATGATATGGCATTGGAGGTGTGTAACAAGTAAGAAAATGATTAAAGGGATGGTGTTGCACGATGTCTGCATGTATGCACAAACATCATCTAGTAGAAGGGAGTTATTGGAAATGTTGAAGGTTTATTTTTGATGTAAATGACTGAGCTGTCATTGTTTTATTTGTGGATTACTAATATATGTGAACTTTGTTATGCTCTGCTTCCAGTGACTTATTGGAAGTTATTGAGTACTCCTACTGCTCCTGATAAGTGCCATGACATTATTTACTTGAACTACAACCAGCTAAGGCAGATGAGTCATCAGTTTAATGCCTCATTGGAAGAATAGCAAACTCAGGAGTTCAGCATCTCCTTACGCAGCTTACTACTGTTTCCAAAGATGCTATGCTCTCCCGAATGTTATATAGACTAAAATACCTTAGCTTTTTTTTAGCACATTGGCGATCAACTGTGTTACAGCAGATGATCATAAAGCAGTTGCCGTTGAGTCAAATGTTGATGTTCAGAACAGAACAATTGTACAAGAGTTATCCTTGTTACATTTTTAAATTGCTCAGTTGGAAATTGTAATGGATATTCCTGCCCCACACAGCAGAAGCATAAAACAGCATTCAAGACCCAAGTGACATGAAAATGATCAGTGGTCCGGGTACTTGTAGAGCTGGCTGAGGATAATGGGATTGAGTGGCTCACTTTACCCAGGATGGATAGTGGCAGCCTATGCCAAGCTATTGTTGACTTTTGATGGAGGCTAGGTAAAATACTCTAAGGTATAGGATCCAGTCATATGAATGGAACTGCAATGCAGCAAAATGCTGTTACCTGTCTGTTACAGACATGGAATTGTACATGAATTAAGGATCCTGCATTGCATTTCTGGCTATGGGAATTCCCACAGTGAGTTTAAGGATGAGGGATTAGACTGCATTAAAAAGTTGCTTGCAAAGAGTTGAAGATTACCCAACACTAGTGGTTATCCTATACTTCTCTGCCAACCAGCTTTAGTGATAGATCTGTGTTCTTGATGTTCTGCTAAAGGAATGACCCTGTACTGAGAGAGGAAAGATGGATGCTTTAGCCCAGAGAAAAAAGAGGCTCACAGATAAGTGCATTCAGATAACCAGCATAGTGGAAGTGTCAACAGCATGATATAAGAAAATTATAATGAAATACATTTTACTTTGCTTAATTGTAAATCAAATTAGTTTCATTTCTCAAGTGACAGTTCAGAAACATTTGGTTGATACATTATATAGCAGCAGTGTGTTTATTCCAGTGAGTCCCCATCTTTCTAGAATATCACAATTGCAAACCATTCTAATTAAATTACAGATACCCCTGGATTCAGCAAGCTCTGCACAGCCTGCAGGAATAGTGCAGGAGCTGCTGGAGGCAATATGGCCACCGAGAGATCCAGGAACAAGCTCCTAGGATGTGCACGAGTGCTCCTGCACTATTCCTTTATGGACACAGCTCCTGTATGCAAATTACCCCATTTGCAGGTGAAAACCATGGAAATTAGGTGAATTTGTGATTCAGAAAGCTGGCAGCCAGCCATGCAGGGCTAGTGTAATCTGCAGAAATGTACTCGGTTAGTAACCGAGTACATTTCTGTAAACTACAAAATAGAGCCATGACAGCTCCAAATAAAGGGTGTATATAACGTATAAAGCATGCCAATGGCCAAATATATGGTCATTGGCATGGAAAAAAGTTGCAAAAATATAAAAAAAAAATAACATTTTTTTTGGCCGATTTCGGCCATTTAAGCATAGGGCAGCGGCACGCAAACAAGATCAGCCTGAAAATAAAACAAAAACAGGAAAAAGCATTCTATCTAAAAATCACAATTTTGCCATTATACTCAATGGCAGGTAGAAGACAACATGGCCAATGAATAGTGGTTGCTAAGAGGGAAGGCTCAGTGTCAGACTTGTAACTAGGCGTTAGCAGGCAATCCTATGCAAATGAGGGGAAAGATACTGAATCTCAGATTCCCCCTCATGGCTAGCCTACACCCAACCGTGTAGGTGCAGGAAGATGATGGTGCAAGCCTAGGAGCTAGCTGACATCATAGAGGGGTGTATCAGGCATACTGTAAGCTTATTGGAGCCCTGTGGCTCGGGGTTGCCCTTAGCTTAGCAGAGTTAAGCAAGGGGGTGTGTCTGAAGCTGCCAAGCAGTCTTTAAATTGCCTAAGCAGGTGTGTGCGCCAAGCATCATGTTTTAAAGGAAAAAAAAAAGTAAACCAGGAAATAGCAGCACTGTGCACATCTGAGTGCTGTGTTTGTGCAGTGTGCCCCTGGGCTTAAACAGGAAGGCAATGGGAAGGGAAAACAGTAGTAGGAAGGTAATCAAGGAGAACTAGCATAGCTGACAGGTGAAATGTATCAGAATCAGCCAATTACATAGGTAGCAGCCCAGCCCAGCACATTACTATAAATTATGCAAACACCTTTTCCTATGTTTTTTCCCACAAACTCTTCACCACCAGTGTACACAAGTGGGGACATTTTACCAAACAAAAGCAACAAAATGATAGGGGCTGCATTAGCTCTAATAAATCAACATGTGGAAGAGGCTGAGGGTGGTGAGGATGAGAATACTGACAACCAACCCACAGTGAGGAGAAGGAGAAGAGTGTACAGACCCGGGGGAATCTACCAGGGACTACATGAGCTGGAGATAGTGGAGCACTATAGGGTGGACAGGGACTTCCTACAGCAAATTGTTGAGCTGTGCCGGCCACACCTCACACATAGAACCAACAGAGAGGAACCCATCCTAGTGGATACCAAGGTATGTGTAGGCCTAAGAATACTAGCCACAAGTACATTCCAAAGGCTGACTGGGGATATCATGGGGATCTCACAGGCATCAGCATCCTAGGTACTCCACCATTTCCTGGATGCCATGTCAGCACATGCCAGTGAGCACGTATATTTCCACAACAGCCGTGAGGCGTTGACCAGCAATATGAGTCTCTTCCACCAAATAGCAGAATACCCTGAGGTAGTGGGTGCTATAGACTGCACACACATACATATCAAAGCACCACCTGGTGAGCGGGGTAGGGTCTACATGAACCGCAAGGGCTTCCCCTCCATCAACTGTCAGGTTGTGTGCAATGCCCAGGGCATTATAATGAATGTGTGTGCTGGCTGCCCTGGAAGCTATCATGAATCCCACATCTGGCATATGATGCAGCTGTACCAGAGATTTGCCAATGGGGACATCCCTTATGGCCACCTAGTGGGGGATGCTGGTTCTGCACTGGAGCTGTGGCTGCTGACACCCATCAGAAATGCACACACACCCGAACAAGAACTCCATGATGAGTCACATGCACAGACCAGAATCATAATAGACTGTGTGTTTGAGATGCTCAAGTCACAGTTCTGGTGCCTTTACATATCCGGTGGAGCCTTGCAGTACTCACCAGCTACATGTACCCAAATTGTCATTGTATATGCCATGCTACATAATATGATCCTGCGGAAACAACTGCAGCAGGAATAGCACGGGGCAGAGTGACACAACCACCCCCAACATTGCCAAGGCCTGGACAGGCACATAGTGACTCAGAGGAGGAACAACCTGAACCTGACCCAGTAGGCAGAAGGAGGCGTGCCCAGTATGCCCAGGCCTTGGCAAAGAGGCAACACATAGCACATACACTGACACGGTAGGAACCCAGGGAATGACACCTCTCTCTGGCTCACACATACAGTAAAAGGGATGCCAAACAGGACACTACCTGTTTTTAACTATGTATAGGGAGTGTACTATGTGCATTTGACACAGTCAGCCCTCCAGCACCATCCTCAATACTGGTACAGCCACAAAGTAAGTCACTCTCCCTATTAATTGTTGAATGGAGTAGTATGTTTTGTTACTTGTATCTATGGTATGGATGTGAGCATGCAAGGGAATCTGGTGGCTGAATGGGATACCAGCAGATAGTAGACACCTATAGAGGCAGCATGAAATCTATAACAAATACTGGTGTCACCATAGCAGCCAGTACTAGACAAGGTGAAAAAACTCACTGCAGGAAATGTGGTGGGCCAAATGTGTGTCCATAGGACACAATCATGTCAGTCAGGGAGGATCACATACCCAACAACAGTCTCAGCCAGCAGGACAGGCATAGACAAACACAAACAAAGGCTGTGCTAAGGCCTCTGATTGATGGCAATGGAGAGCAGCCTCCCTCCAGACCTACACAGACAGACTACAACAGGTCAGGCAGTGGGATGTTAGTTCTGAAGGGTAAGAAGTCTGAAACTGAAATGTAGGTCAATCAAACCTAAGAACTGTACTGCACTATTATGCCTCTAGTCTGCATGATAGGTCAGAATACAGAATGAAATGGAGTACCTGAAATACCAGTACAGTCATAGCAAATGTGTACAATTATCAGGTGTGTCCCCCCACAATCCTATATAGAAATGTAGTAACATGTATGTGCAGGTATAATAACAGTGGAGCACAGATTACCTGAGCCGGCCAAAGTAGCAAGATAGAGTGTAGCATATGTACAATATGCAGGGCTGCGTGTGTTAGGTTGGTGTGTGTTGTATAGTGTGTGAGAGTGGTCAGCATGTAGACATGGTGAAGTTTGTCCTGTTAGCCATTGGCCAGTACTGCCGATGACAGGGCCAAGTTTTCACAACTGCAGTGCCAAACACAATGCATTCCAGCAAAACACATTCCAGCAGTAAGCCATAGTAAATGTTTGAATGTAATATCTGTCACCATCTGAAAGATGGACATGGCATGAATGTAGGCCTAGACATACAAATAGTACACAGGTGGAAGTACCCCAGACAGACAGTGTATAATATGTTACTGTCAAATGGACACACCTTTGGAATTGTGCATACAGGTTAGCAGCACATTAGTTGGGTTTGTATTATGGAATACCAATGTCATCTGGCCAAACACTGGCAGACTACAAAGGTTGCAGGTATGAAGTATTGAGAAACTGCTGATGTCCCTGCACAAGCCAGCATAAGTGGAATGCCCCATGTATATCTGTGAGTCAGATGCAAGTAGTGTCCATAGCACACATGCACCCAGCTCACCCCACCATCACCCACAGATACCTCACAGGTCTTATCCCTGCTGTTGGGAATGAATACAATATGACCCCCACCTCTGTATGGCAATAGCCACAAAATGCAGCATGCAGAAGAGGTCTCCCATGCAGGTGTGCCCCTAGCTGTAAGCAGCACCCTGCCAGCATCCACATCACTGGATCAGTAATGGCAGAAAGTATTGGCATTAACACCTTGCACACCTACGCTGTCACCCCAGGGGAATATAGTGTCTTGCAGTCTGCGACTGTAGGAGTGACACAATGCAATGGCCTGCTACAACTGGCCTGCATCACTACCAAATGCCCTACAGTCATCTGCCAAAGGCCTGTGTCACACCCGTACTGTCAATGCATGTTATGTCATGGACTCTCAAATAACAACACAACACAGTCCACCAAACCCAAATGCAAGGCCATGTTGACAAATCCCAGCAACATGTCAACCATGTCCTACTGCATGAACTGTGGACCAACACCAAATTACTGCTGGGATGAAGTGATAACTATAGGGAACTTATCAGATAATGTTTGCATAATGTTTGGAAGAGGATAGAATAATAGAGAGGGGTAGGAGCATGGACGGCATGGAGTGTGTGAAGTCTGAAACTCAGCCATGTGCACATTCTATCCCTGCATGCAAACACAAGAATGGGTGGCTACAAACCTGCTCGTAAACCACAATGTGAAGGGGTAATGTCCAGAAATATGACCCCTGCCTCTGGGTAACCTGTGTGAATCTGTACAGCTGTGAGGTATGGCTACAGCAGGATATGGCCATATGGTCACATCGATGGATGTACAAGCCTGGGATCCTCAGCCACCACTGTACCAAGGTGCCGAACCATTTACACAGACCCAACAGCGAGTGTCTGCAACTTTCCCTCCAGAATGGCATGATTGTGCAAGAATATGTAAGCTGCAGATCACAATACTGGACAAAGCTGCATTCACCCTGTGTTCCCCAGGAAATTACTGCAAGCAAATATGTATACCTGACAGTAGCTGATGACATAAAACATCACAGTGTAAAACAGTACATATGTCTGAATATCTTTGCTAACACCAATTCCATGTAATACACGCTGAAGAGGTAGTCCTATAAGCTCCATGGCACATGCTATAACTGTGTAGTGCTATAGTGTGATGTACTAGTTAGGTAGGAGTTTTAATCCCAGACATGCCAACTGTGTGTGTGTAGAGATAAATGATTTTGTGGCCATTCACAGTCACTACACTCCCCATTGCCCTACTTTGGCAAGTCTGCTGACATCATTCACCTTGAAATACACCTTTGGGGGAAAAGTAGCTCTATAAGCTCCATGATGTGTGCTATAATAGCATAATGCTATAGTGTGATGTACTAGTTAGATAGGAATTCTAATTCCAGGCATGGCAACTGTGTGTGTGTGTGTGTGTGTGTGTGTGTGTGTGTGTGTGTGTGTGTGTGTGTGTAGGGATCAATGCTTTTGTGGCCACTCACAGTCACTACACTCACCATTGCCTTACTTTGGCAAGTCTGCTGATGTCATTCACCTTGAAATACACATTTGGGGAAGGAGTAGCCCCATAAGCTCCATGGCATGTGCTATAACTGTTTAATGCTGTAGTGTGATGCACCAGTTAGGTAGGAGTGCTTTTCCCAGACATGGCAACTGTAGAAATTTCTCTGTGTGTGTTTGCCTGTGCAGGGATCAATGCTTTTGAGGCCATTCACACTCACTACAATTTCCATTGCCCTACTTTGGCAGGACTGCTGTGATTCACTTTGAAATACACCTTTGGGGCAGGAGTAGCCAATAATCTCCATGGTGTGTGCTGTAACTGCGTAATGCTGTAGTGTGATGTATTAGTTAGGTAGGAGTTCTAATCCCAGACATGGCAAGTGTAAAGCTTTGTGTGTGTTTGTTTGTGTAGGGATCAATGCTTTTGAGGCCATGCACAGTCACTACAACTTACATTGCCCTACTTTGGCTAGCCTGCTAATGTCATTCACTTTGAAATACACCTTTGGGGAAAGAGTAGCCCAGTAATCTCCATGGAGCATGCTATAACTGTGTAATGCTGTAGTATGATATACTAGTTAGGTAAGAGTTATAATCCCAGACATGGCAAGTGTAAAGCTTTGTGTGTGTGTGTGTGTGTGTTTGTCTGTGTAGGGATCAATGCTTTTGAGGCCATTCATAGTCACTACAACTTCCATTGCCCTATTTTGGCAAGCCTGCTGTCATTCACTTTAAAATACACCTTTGGGGAAGGAGTAGCCCAGTAATCTTGGTGGTGTGTGCTATAACTGCTTAATCCTGTAGTGTGATGTACTAGTTAAGTAGGAGTTCTGATCCCAGATATCACAACTATGAGAGTCGGTGTGTGTGTTTGTCATAAATATCTTGTGTGGAAGTAGCTGTGAAGGACTCATTGTGGAACGGGTTTTGCAAATTTCTTATATGGTGGGCCTATTATATGTCACAATGTCCACCTTACAAGGATAACAGATGTCAAACAGCAGAGAGGCATGGGTAGACAATCCATACCCCTACACATGACATCATAGCTTGGGGAACAATATAGGCAACCCTTGTATTACCCAAAGAACACTCTCGACCCATGTCTCATACACAAACACACTTGGCTAGACAACAACCACTATGTTGGTAGTTCTCTGCATATTGCCCACAGATAGCAAACATGGTGTGCTTGCAGTGGACTACAGAGGACATGGCACCCTGTCCCATCCCTACAATAGGCAAATCATTGCATACAGTGCTCCTTCGCTATGTTCCCCACTGATGTTCTCCACTGGATGCCTGCAACAACTGTAGAGCCAGCAAATGTTACCTACAAAGGACATACCATGCCTTATACACATGCCCTGTATGGACAGATGCCACTAACACCAGTGAATACCTGCATCATGCTGTCAATGTAGGTGCGGGGTCAACCTGGTGTCCATTGCCAGTTTTCACCACATGAGGTCAGGAATGGCACATCTGATGATAACAATCTGTCTACACAACATGCCCCAGACACCCCAGGTACACTTACACATGTTACAGAACATGCATGTGGGTTGTGTGCACATCCCAGATACCATCCATGTTATGGAATATAGAACACATACATGACAGGCATTGCACACCACTGGCCACCCACAATAGTAAACCAGATGAGTGGATGGTGAATACAATACCCACCTGTCTGGGCCAATCCAGACACTACACCCCTGAGCACACTGCAGACCATTGCCATGTGGCCTGTTGCCAAGGTATATCCTTTACCTAGCCTTGTACAGCCTTCTGGCACAGTCAACCACTACACACCTGTGAAGCAATGCACCCATGAATGTAAGTACTGGCAAACCTGTGTCTGTGTTTGTGTGGCATATAATGATTTGGATGCTGTGCACAATCACTACACCTCCCATTGACCTACTGAAGCAAGCCTTCTGATGTCAGACACCATGACATACCCTTTGCCCATATATCAGCCTGATAACCTCCATGGTGCATGTAGATACCTGTGTATTACTGTATTGTGGCAACCTAGCTAGTTAGGAAGTCTAATCCTGACCCTGCCAACTGTAATAATGTGTGTGAGTCCCTGAGACAGTGTGGCTGTGTCAACCTTGACACCTGTTCTTGTGGACAGGCATATGTACTACACCTATCTTATCCCTTCTTTATCACCGTTGCTGATGTCACTCACCGTCAAATATATCTTTGGACAGTTCCCCAACATGTAAGCTCTGTGGTGCATGCAATAACTGCATAGACATGTAATAGCAATACATAAGCCAAAAGATGAGCTAGCAAACTGTGAGACTGAAATAATGTTTATTCAATGAAAAAAACAAACCGGTTTTGGCTGGTATACACCACAGCCTTCCTCAGTGTGACTGAAATTCATTGAAAGTAATCTTTTATAGATGTATTTTAATTGAATCAAACCTGTGATAGGGTAATCAAAAGTGTTCATTTAATCCAAGTGGGAATAAACCACCAAGTTTAACAATCCACTTCTTTTCCTTTGTATCAAGAATGGAAAGCAATCCTGCTTTGTTGGATATATTCCCTTTTATAATGTCTATAACCGTGAAACTGAACTTGACAGATAAATGTTTTGTAAAATATTTAAATAAAGCACTACTTGGTTTTTTATTCCTCATGTCACTAGTGTGTTCAGAAATTCTCAGTCTAAGTGGCCGTGAAGTTTGACCTATGTAGAAGGCGCCACAGCTGCATGTAGCTAAATAAATCAGCCATTTGCTACTGCAATTGGCAAAAAAGTTGATGTCGTAAACTGTGCCATGGTTCTTACTTGTAAATTGTTCGGACTTAAAAACCTTGTTGCAATGAGTGCAATGAACACATGGGTAGCATCCTGTGAGCACCTCACCCATTAATGTAGTTTGTACTTCTTGAGAGGATGTACTGGAATGTGAATGTTTATAATGGTTGAAGTGTGAAGCTACATTTCTGCCCTTATGAAATGAAAAATAGCATCTGTCTGGTAGAACATTAGTTAGGTTGTGATCACTCTGTAGAATATTCCAGTGTCTTTGTACACTGTTGATTAACAAATCGGAATTCCTACCATAAGTAGTCACTAACCTGATAGGTGACAGCCTGTGCTGCTCATGTTGTTTATATTCCAAAAGGTCTTCTCTTTTAAGTGTATTGGCCCAATTCCTGGCCTGTAGGGCATGTCCCATCTGATAGCCCCTGTCCCTGAATCTACGAGTCAGATCTGTCTATATTTCTGAAAAGTGGAATCATGAGAACAAATACATCTCATTCTAATGTACTGGGATTTGGAGATATTTTGTGTTATATGGGGCGGATGAAAGCTGGATGCATGGAGGAGGGTGTTATATTGAGGATACTTCCGGAAAACTTCAGTACATAAAGTGTGATCTGATTTCCTAGAAATAGAGACATCAAGAAAAGTGATTGTGTTTGCATCAAAGTTGACTGTGAAGTGTAAACCCCATTTATTTTCATTTAAATATTCAATGAAGTCAGACAAATATTCTACATCCGACCTCCATACCATCCAGCAATCATCCAAATAACGCCTCCATATGTCAATCTCTGTCAGGTACAAATTATGGCCTGCATCATAGATAAGTTGTTTCTCAATAAAGGCCATAAAAAGGTCAGCATAAACGGGGGCAAAAGATGCCCCCATAGCCGTTCCCTTAATTTGCCAGTAGCAGGTGTCCTGATAGAAAAAGACATTGTTAGTTCGGGCATGTTCTGTCAGACCTAATAAAAAAGTATTGAATCCTGGCTGATACAGTTCTGATTTATCCAACCAGTATTCAAGGGCCTCTAAGCCAGCAGCATGAGGAATGTTAGTATAAAGGGCACTGACGTCTAGAGTGCACATCAACCATTCGGGTTCAAATTGGGTGTCTGAGATGATTTTTGAGAAATTCAGTAGTGTCTTGTATACATGACCTGACCCACCTCAATAAATGTTTAAGTTGTTTAGTAAGAAATAATGACAATGGCTCAGTAATAGAGGCTCTCCCAGACACAACTGGTCTCCCAGGTGGTTTAACAGGATCCTTGTGTATTTTGGGCAAAAACTAAATATACTGGCTCATGGGATCTTTGATGGTAAGATGTTGCATGACTTTATCACTAATGATACCTTCTTCCTTTGCTAGTAATAAGAAATCATCTATCTGTTTTTTAAACTTAAAGGTGGGGTCCAGGGGCATCTTAAGATAATACCACCTGTCCTGAAGTTGTCTTTTTGCTTCTGCATCATATTGAAGCCAATTCATTACCACTACGGCCCCACCTTTATCAGCAGAAAGAATGACAATGTCCTTGTTTTGTAGTTTGAATAGTGCATCTCTTTCGATCTTTGAGAGATTGTTTCATTTGTAAGTAAATTCACCCTTATGATAGTGTAGATCTTTGGGAACACTACTTTGAAATTGATGTACTGTAGGATTCATTGGAGGCTTATACCTAGATTTATGATAAATGAATTAATTATCCACACCAAAGTCAATAGAGTCCTCAAAATGCAATCTAAGGTTTATAAGTCTACAAAATGGCATTACATCTTGTGCTAAAAGATCTTCAGTAACAGAGAAGCCAGGGATAAAATTTAAACCTTTATTCAAAAGTTCAATTTGTGTGGTGGACAAAATCTTATCAGATATATTCAGAACATTAACATTTTGGGTTATTTTTGTGTTATTAGTTTCAAAAGACCATCTATGTTGTTTATTTCTGGCATGTTTTCTGCCTGCTCTTTTGTATTTGGGCCTAAAGGGGCCGAACTGTATGCCCTTTTAGGGGTGGGTGAGTCTGGTGTGTGTTGCATGCCTGTATCTGTGTATGAAAACAAATCATCAGTAGATGACCCTGTGCTGATAGGTCGCTTTTTCAATATCGACCTTGGTCATTTTCTTTTGGGAGTTGGAGTTTGTGCTTGTTGAAATCTGACCTGTTTACTAATACTGAAAGGGTTACCAAGCTGATAATCTATTTGGTCCCTTTGAAATTTTTTGATCTTCCTGGTTTTTAATTGTTCTTTAAGACCAGATAGGTCTTTGGCTAATTTGTTCATATTATTAATAAAGAAGGGCTGTCCTTCATATGTCTGTGCTTCAGAACATAACTTGGTGACTTCTACAATTAGTCAATCAATGACTCTGTCATGGAATTTAGCCAGGGCTTCAACGAAACCCATAGTAGCTTGTTGTTGGATGTCCACCTATTGTTTTTCAACTCATAATCAGCCTCATTAACTAATGGTTGTGTTTTAATCCGTAGTCCCCTTGGTGTGATCCCTTTGGCCATATATGCTTTAAAGAGTTTGGAATGCCAGACATGGGACCTGACAGACCTCATGCTCTTTTGTAGTTTATCAAAACATAAGCCACAACTGGATTCTGGGCCTAGGGTAACCCCATTTGGATCATTATTGTTTGTACTGCCCAATCCAAAGACTCCCAAGTCCTCCCTATCAGCTGACAAACCCGTTAATATTGTTGTTAGTTCCATTATGGTACCAAATATACCTTGAAAAAAACTCCTATATTGATAATGGGTATTAATATAGTCTAACCAACAACCTATAAAAATTAATTTGTGAATCCTTAGACACTTATTATAGATCCACTTAGTAAATCCTTCAAATATCTATGTATGCAAATCTTTAATGGCAAAATTAGCCCTTGCCAAATGCAATGGCAATGCTAAGACATAGTATTCCAATTGGTACTTAATACTTGTATTAATAATAGAATGAACAATAGTAGCCCTTGTGCTTTCCTTGAACCCAGTTTTCAGATTTGGTCTTGTGACCCACTTAGTGGTTTTCAGAACAATGCTACTTCCATTCCAAATCTGGCTGCCATACACATAGCTGGCCTATGGTCCATATGGTATAATGTGTTGGTCTGAATATTAATCAACCCAATATATGAAACACCAGAATGCAGATCAGAGAATCTGGTCGTGAATAACAAAATAAAAATGGTCAGTCAGCTGAGGAGCCAATTGGAAATCTGGAGATAGGGCATACCACAAACAATTGTAAATAACCACCATCCAAGAACTGGCATCCAATGTTATAAAAAGAAAAGAATTAAGCCTTTAAAGTCTGGGGGACATCCAACAAAAATTATTAATACCAGTATTCACATTGATAGATGCCAAAAGTTTGGTCTCTTCATCAGTTTGCATATTAAACCATAACACACATGGGGATAATGCTTGCCTAAATCTAACAAGAGAAAAATGTATTTGTGTGTATGTGTGCTGTTGTTATCAAGCTGGAATCCTGCTATAAAATATCAAGCATATAAAATAATAAGTAATAATCCTAAATACACAGATATATGAAAGAGAAACAATTGCAGACTCCTTACATACTATCTAAAAATTGAACTAAACTGGATTAACAGTTCAGTTTGGTTTTAAGCACTTCAAAAAATAGTCATCGCATATCTAACTGCCCCTGGAACAGTATAATTTTATGCAACAATATGTATATTGTGATACAAAAACACAAAAAATAATTATGAGCAGATATTATTTGAATGAAAACACTTCCAAAATGACATATAATTTAGCGACAATTCCCTGTTGTTATATGTCCAAAATGTTTGAAACAGACTGTACTTTGGCATGAAAAGTCCCAAACACGTCATCCAGACTCTCGTATCTCACAGTATAAACATTCCTCATATATAGTCTAAACAGATCCCTTAATCCCAATGTAATAAAGTTAGAATGTTGGTTAGTCACACATATATGATCTATTAATCTTCAAAGAAGTCCTTAGTACCAAAAATAGCTCCGTTCTTGTACTGACTGTTGGTCGCGATCTTAAAATGGTGGCCGGGAAGCCAGAAGGACAGTCAGAACTGGTATGCACCGAAACGTATACGCATATACACAAAGTGACCCAAATGCTCAAAAAATCGTATGGAACATAACCACATGTGGTCGTTTTAGTCCCAAACATGAGCAGCACAGTACATAATAACAAACGGCAATTGAAAAAGGCGATGAATGGACTGAAAAAATGCCCCTTATTAACCCGAGTTTAGCAACCAAAAGCGTACTGGAATAATGTAGCCAGATGCCTCAAAGGCTTTTTTATTTACCCAAAGTCAGGAAGCGTCCATAGATGTAGAAGCATACATAGCGATAGAGAAAAAAATTGAAGGCTCGTGTTGACTTAATTTCTCCTCCTGCTACTAGACTGCCTGATGTAAAAAAGTGGTTCTTCTGCCAAACAAATGACCTGGACTGTTTTTAATCACTGAAAAACCAAATATGTGGCCAAGTTATAGAAAAATGGATAAATCCAACTTTCAAACAGCAAATTGTAATTCTTTTACTGTGAGCTGCAGATAAGACATGCAGCTCACACCAGTATCACAGACCCCCAGCAAGGAATGAGAAAAGTCAGTGTTACATCAAAGGAATCCCCCTACCTGAAAGGCAATTGCATGGCTCCAGTAATATGAAATCCAAAAGCCAAAAGATGAGCCAGCAAACTGTGAGACTGAAATAATGTTTATTCAGCTGGTATACACCACAGCCTTCCTCGGTGTGACTGAAATTCATTGAAAGGAATCTTTTACAGATGTATTTTAATTGAATCAAACCTGTGACAGGGTAATCAAAATTGTTCATTTAATCCAGGTGGGAATAAACCACCCAGTTTAACAATTCACGTCTTTTCCTTTGTATCAAGAATGGAATGCCATCCTGCTTTGTTGGATTTATTCCCTTTTATAATGTCTATGACCATGAAACTGAACTTGGCAGATAAATGTTTTGTAGAATTTTTAAATAAAGCACTACTTGTTTTTTTATTCCTCATGTCACTAGTGTGTTCAGAAATTCTCAGTCTAAGTGGCCGTGAAGTTTGACCTATGTAGATGGCGCCACAGCTGCATGTAGCTAAATAAATCAGCCATTCGCTACTGCAATTGGCAAAAAAGTTGATGTCGTAAACTGTGCCACAGTTCTTACTTGTAAATTGTTTTGACTTAAGAACCTTGTTGCAATCAGTGCAATGACCACATGGGTAGCATCCCATGAGCACCTCACCCAAAATGTTAATATTCTGAATATATCTGATGAGATTTTGTCTACCACACAAATTGAACTTTTGAATAAAGGTTTAAATTTTATTCCTGGCTTCTCGGTTACTGAAGATCTTTTAGCACAAGATGTAATGTAATTTTGTAGACTTATAAACCTTAGATTGCATTTTGAGGACTCTACTGACCTTGGTGTGGATAATGAATTAATTTATCATAAATCTAGGTATATGCCTCCCATGAATCCTACAGTACATCAAATTCAAAGTAGTGTTCTCAAAGATCTGCACTATCATAAGGGTGAATTTACTTATAAACGAAACAATCTCTCAAAAATCGAAAGAGATGCACTATTCAAACTACAAAACAACAAGGACATTGTCATTCTTTCTGCTGATAAAGGTGGGGCCGTAGTCGTAATGAATTGGCTCCAATATGAAGCAGAAGCAAAAAGACATCTTCAGGACAGGCGGTATTATCTTAAGATGCCCCTGGACCCCACCTTTAAGTTTAAAAAACAGATAGATGATTTCTTATTACTAGCTAAGGAAGAAGGTATCATTAGTGATAAAGTCATGCAACATCTTACCATCAAAGATCCCATGAGCCAGTATATTTATTTTTTGCCCAAAATACAAAGGATCCTGTTAAACTACCTGGGAGACCAATTGTGTCTGGGAGAGGCTCTATTACTGATCCATTGTCATTATTTCTTACTAAACAACTTAAACCTTTATTGAGGTGGGTCAGGTCACGTATACAAGACACTACTGAATTTCTCAAAATCATCTCACTCAGACACCTAACTTGAACCCGAATGGTTGATGTGCACTCTAGACGTCAGTGCCCTTTATACTAACATTCCTCATGCTGCTGGCTTAGAGGCCCTTGAATACTGGTTGGATAAATCAGAATTGTATCAGCCAGGATTCAATACTTTTTTATTAGGCCTGACAGAGCATGTCCTAACTAACAATGTCTTTTTCTATCAAGACATCTGCTATTGGCAAATTAAGGGGACGGCTATGGGGTCATCTTTTGCCTCCATTTATGCTGACCTTTTTATGGCCTTTATTGAGGAACAGCTTATCTACGATGCAGGCCATAACTTGTACCTGACAGAGATTGACATATGGAGGCGTTATTTGGATGATTGCTGGATGGTATGGAGGTCGGATGTGGAATATTTGTCTGAATTCATTGAATATTCAAATGAAAATAAATGGGGTTTACACTTCACGGTCAACTTTGACGCAAACACAATCACTTTTCTTGATGTCTCTATTTCTAGGAAATCAGATCACACTTTAGGTACTGAAGTTTTCCAGAAGTATCCCCAATATAACACCCTCCTCCATGCATCCAGCTTTCATCCACCCCATATAACAAGAAATATCCCCAAATCCCAGTACATTAGAATGAGATGTATTTGTTCCAAGGATTCCACTTTTCAGGAATATAGACAGGATCTGACTCGTAGATTCAGGGACAGGGGCTATCAGATGGGACATGCCCTACATGCCAGGAATTGGGCCAATACACTTAACAGAGAAGAACTTTTGGAATACAAACAACATGAGCAGCACAGGCTGTCACCTATCAGGTTAGTGACTACTTATGGTAGGAATTCCGATTTGTTAATCAACAGTGTACAAAGACACTGGAATATTTTACAGAGTGATCACAACCTAACTATTGTTCTACCAGACAGATGTTATTTTTCATTTCATAAGGGCAGAAATCTAGCTTCACACTTCAACCATTATAAACATTCACATTCCAGTACATCCTCTCAAGAAGTACAAACAACATTAATGGGTGAGGTGCCCAGGATGCTACCCATGTGGTCATTGCACTCATTGCAACAAGGTTTTTTAAGTCCAAACAATTTACAAGTAAGAACTGTGGCACAGTTTACAACATCAACTTTTTTGCCAATTGCAGCTGCGAATGACTGATTTATTTAGCTACATGCAGCTGTGGCACCTTCTACATAGGTCAAACTTCACGGCCACTTAGACTGAGAATTTCTGAACACACTAGTGACATGAGGAATAAAAAAACAAGTAGTGCTTTATTTAAACATTCTACAAAATATTTATCTGCCAAGTTCAGTTTCATGGTCATAGACATTATAAAAGGGAATAAATCCAACAAAGCAGGATTGCTTTCCATTCTTGATACAAAGGAAAATAAGTGGATTGTTAAACTGGGTGGTTTATTCCCACCTGGATTAAATGAACAATTTTGATTACCCTATCACAGGTTTGATTCAATTAAAATGCATCTATAAAAGATTACTTTCAATGAATTTCAGTCACAGTGAGGAAGGCTGTGGTGTATACCAGCCGAAAGCGGTTTGGTTTTTCATTGAATAAACATTATTTTAGTCTCACAGTTTGCTGGCTCATCTTTTGGCTTTTGGATTTCATATTACTGGAGCCATGCAATTGTCTTTTGTGCAGGGGGATTCCTTTGATATAGCAATACATAGTCAGGCAGGGGGTTGAAACCTTGTACTGGTAAGTATGTGACACAAACATGCTTAGCTTTTACTCTCCTACCCCCTCCCTGTCTTACTTTGTCTCTGTCTGTCTCTCTCACTCCATCTCTGGGGGATGTAGAAAAGTACACCTGCTTTGCTTAGGCAGCAGCTTCTGTTTTGTAAGTGATGCTCATGATCAGCTGATGGTCTGTGCACGAATTGCAGTCCCCAACTAGCTGATTGCATGTGGAACAGCTGTGGTAACATTCCCATAGCCAATTGCATGGAAACACACTCCTATAACTAGGAACATCATGTGGGTGTTGGACCTTTTCATTCACTGTAAGCAGGCCTTCATGTCGGTGTTTGGCAAACAGCATCACAGATGGTAGTGGGCTATACCTCTAACAACATACACTGTGGAGACAGGCCAACAAACAGGAGGGGGATGTTCCAGACATGACTACAGAACCTAAGATTTGCTCTTCTGCATTTGGAGTAATGTTGGTTTAACAGGGTTTGTGTGGATATGGCTGGTCTACATGATTTAATACCTGTCATGATAGTGTTATGTGTTTGAGAAAAGTCCCACCTGTAGGGTTATCTGCAGACTGGCCAGTGTTTTGAGTCTTATGTGTCTTGCATTATATACAGATTGCCTATCTTAGAACTGCAGATGCATAGTCTGAGGAATGCAGTCAGTACATGCTGACAGCCATGAGAGTTACTGATTTCATATCCCTCATAGGACATATGTCACAATAAACCCTGTTACAACAGTAAATGTATGAGGTTATCACAGCAACATGTCAATATTGGCCTTGTGTTTGTACCTCCAGCCCCAACTCTGTCAACCTTTGTACATATGTCATGGTGTAAGAGGTGCATATGTTCTGTACACCATTTATTAACATCATATCTGATAACAAGCCAGTGAGATATCAGACTGCTAGACATGTTATGTATAATAGGGGTTATATTTGAGGACACAACCTGGACATTCTGTTGCTGTTTGTACAGTAGTGAGGTCTGTGTATTTATGGTGATTGTCAACAGTGTGTGTATTGCGAATATGTACCTTGGCTTGTGTACAGACTGTGATAGATGTCATTGTTCTTGGTCCTATTCTATCTGATGTTACATGCTGCTCCAGTGTATGGTACCCTATCGGCTTACGTTTGTAGGGCCAAACACACACATGTCCCATACCACAGACAGGCATTGGTCCACACTGTGTAGTGGCCCAGTATATGTAGGGTGAGTGTGAGTGGGACATCTGAGGATGGTGTTGATCAGACAGTCCATATACTGTAATATTAAGCTTGCTTACCATATGTGGCTGTGTTCACATTGGTTGTGGATATCCACTTTCACGCAGATGTCTGTTACTCTGTGCTGCGACATGCCTGTAGAGCCTGCTATATTTGCAGGTACATGTGTATTCCCCCATAAGAAATGTAGGCAAGTGTTGTGGCAGTCTGCCTGTAGTTTGCACAGTGCTTTGTTACATGCCTAGCAGCTTAGTTTACTTACCCAGTGTGATGTTATGTCCAGATATTTTTCAGATGTACTGCTGCTGGGCCACCATAACTGTCATGCATTTCTGACAAAGCAGTGGTATGCTGTACAGATGTATGTCACTAACTAGTGGGTAGTATGTGGCCATGTGACCTCTGCACCACCAGTTATTATGTGTCAGGACAGACAGGAGTGTGTGACTGCATAAACTGTGTGGGCATATGTATTCCAGTATCTATGTGATATACCTATCTACATGACTGTTAACATCCACATTGTCAATCTTGGTCCACATGTCTTGCACTAAGGGGTTCTATGTATACCTCTGGACTGACCAGAGTGAGTCAGACTGTCCACATTTATTGGTCATATCTCTGCTGTATTCCACAAGACCATTACTGTGATATCAGTGGTACTGTATTATGATGACCTTAGGATGTCTGTCAGTAACTGGTGGCGTACATGTCAATAGCAGATGTGACCTCCCACACACAAAACATTTCTGTTAAGACAGCCCCTGTTACAGTAGCAACAGTCTACATATATACCTGCAATACATACATGATATCCCCTTGCACTAAGAGGTTGGAGACTATTGCTGAGGTATGACTCCACTCCATGTTTTGGACATATGTTAAACATATATGTATATATGTATATATATATATATATATATATATATATATATATATATATATATATATAGATATATACATATAGTTACAGATATATATATATGTATATATATATATATATATATATATATATATTTATATATAGAGAGAGAGATCTATATATAGCTATATATATGTTGCAATATACAGATGTATATAAATACATATATATGAATATATATGTGTATGTATATGTACACATATATCTGCATATGTATACATATATGTATATATATATATATATATATATATATATATATATATATATATATATCCTTGTCATGTGTAAACATTACTGTTGTGTATACCTTCCCAGACCGTATGTATCTAATATGTGTATATTTAGATATAACAACATATGTGATGCAACAGTAAAATCACTAACAAGTACTACACAACTGCAGAAGCTACAGCAATTGTTCAATACTATTCAATATGTGTACTGACAGATATATTGGAAAACAACAACTGTCTTCACAGCTGTCATGGTGTAGTGGTTAACTGCAGTGACTATAGTGTACAGGGTCCTGGATTCAAGACCTCCAAGGGCTGTTTATTTTATTGCTGGACAGAACACGGGCCATTGGATACAGAGTGATTAAGGCACATTTAAGCAGTTGTGAGTGGGTTTGCGCGTGTTTGTGAGAAGGTAAGCACTGCTAACTTCCAGTTACAATTTCTTATACTCAGCTTCTAAATTGTTTAACCTGTGTAGGCATCACTTACCCCCCGCGCAAACAGGCTTAAACCCACTTACTGCTGCTTAAAAGTGCTTACTCCCGCTAACCCCCATGCTAATTTCTTTAAAAGAAAAGAAAAAAGGGTTGATAGGAAAGTGGTGAAAAATGGGCACAAAAAGGGAAAGACAGTAAGGAAAATAGCCAGGGATGTGCAGGAAGGGTTTAGGGAAGGTCCATAGCTGCCCATTTCTTCTACAGCAACAGCTTTGCGTATACACTGATTTGGATGTAAATTTGGACACTCGTACCCCTGAGAAAGGGTTGAGAATAATAATATGTTTTGAAGCCAATTAGACTAGATTCCATGTGTCCAGTGGACACTTGTGCAAAATGGACAGCTATGTATGGGACGAGATTTTTTTTTGGGAACAGATTGCCCTTTTTTTTTTTTAATGTGAGAGTGGGATGTTGGGGAGAGGTAGGTATATTTGGGGAGGAAGGTTGGGTAGGATAACAGACAAGGCAGACAATACAGCATACAGGGGCGGTATATGACATGTGGGGGGTAAACACCTTGGATGGGGAGGGGTGTTTGGAAGTCAGAAGCCCATGAGCCCCCTAGTGGAAACAGTGGGACTGAGGTCCCTGTGGAGCTCGGTACACACCAGACCCCGGACCTAACAACGTATCCTGTCCTCGCCCGCTCCCAGGGGCTGAGCCCCATCCCCTGAGGCGGTTCCACCCAAAGGTGGTGCAGGACCAGTGGATGAGGAGGTCCTGGATTAGGCCTCAGATGTGCTGGTGCATGGCCAGATGAGGTGGGAGAGGCTGGGCCATTGGGACCGGCCTTCCCAAACGTGCTTTGGTGTTTCAGTTTTAAAACATATGTGGGTTAGTAATAGTCAACACATTCTAGGATTAGGTATAACAGCATGCATAGATATTCCCATTAACCCAAAACACCAGATATGGAAGAGTTACATAGCAAACAGAACACATGCATATATGGAACCACAGTGGTCATTACAACAGCATGCAGGTACATTGATGGCAGCATGCCACCGATGTGAGAGTATTTCAACATGGCACATACATAACAACAAATTTCAATATTTATCAAACAATAGGACCTATGTCCCAACAGTAGATTTAAGTGTACACATACCGATTGAGTTGTGTATTTAGTTTATTGTCGCAGATATGGGGGGGGGAGATGTCAATTAACAACTTGTATATCCCTGTAGTTCTCATTACTTTCTTAGTCAGTGCTGTAATCTGTACCTTACAGGTTTTATTACACTACCCTAAGGCCTTAGTTTGGACATGGGTATGGCTGTAGACAACTATATACATGGACTGTGCTTTACCTGCAGTATACACCTCTTACCTGGTATACCTGTGGAGGTATTGTTTGTTAACACTACCTGGCTGTTTCTACACATATTCCCAGATTCCAGGTTGATGTTATGCACATACCTGTCCATCTCTTATTGCACACACTCTGGGCATGTCTTGACAACATGCAGGTGAAATTGGGACATATTTTGACTATTGCCCTCATAAACCTTTGGTGAGTTGTACAATGGCAGGTTTGTTTTCATAGACATTTTCCAAATAGTTACAGGCCTGATAGTCAGTTATAGGACATTAAATGCTGCCTAAATGTCAGAGATTAGCATGCTGATATGCCAGGGGGACAGGGTAACAGCCAGCAGATATGGGCCAATTATCTGGACATTCCGGACATATCTGTACAGTCGAGGAGTATTATTCTGTGTACTGCTTACTACCACTCCCAGGATTCGAACCATGGCTGTGTGCTAAAATAAAACAGTGTACATCACAGTTGAGTGTGCTATATAGATATTGCTGTGTATCTTTTCTTTGAATTCTATCTATAAGTCTCCCGTGGTTTTACAATCTGACCTTGTAATTACAATAGTCTTATACAGGGTTTCCTGGACAGTTTTAGCACTGTGTGGATGACAGTAATGAGTAATACCTTATTAGTCAGAGATACTGCAACACTAATGCTGCCATACATTACCAGACTAAACAATAGCAGTCCAGGATTTCAATCTTTTATTTCTGGGCACAGTTTTCTTATCTGACAGACCTGTGCGGGGAATGTTTGTTAACACTACCTGAATGTTGTCACACATATTACCAGATTCTGCGTTATTATTATGCACATACATCTCACTCTGTTACTGCACACACTCTGGTCATAGCTTCACAACATGGGGATGGAGTTGGGACATACTTTGTTTATTACTCTCATAACACTTTGGTGAGTTGCTAGAGTGACAGGTTTGTTCTTATGGATATATTTTTGACAGTTATGATGTCTAACAATCAGTTATATGTTATTATTTGCTGCCTAAACTTCTGGGATCATCCCACTGATTTGCCAGGGAGACAGGGTGACAGGCTGGGGACTTACACCAATAATCTGGACTTTTGATAATATCTGCACAGTTGTGGGGTATGATTCTGCATACAGCTGTACTACAACTCCCAGGATTCGAACCATGGCTGTGTGCTAAAAATACAACACTTCACATCTCAGTTGAGTGTGCTATTTGGATTATGTTGTCTATCTTTTCACTGTTTTCTGTCTAAGTCTCTCTCAGTTGTACAATATGACCTCTTGTGATTACAACAGTCATATACAGACATTCCTACACATTTTATTTATGTAGCACAATGTGGGTAACAGTGCTTAATACAACAGTACTATTAAGAGATTGCAACACTACATTACCATATGATACCAGAGTAAACACAAGTAGTCCAGGAGTTAGACCTTTATTGCCAGGTGTTAACCTTTTATTTACATACAACCTATATGAGACTCCTCCTGCCATATTGTCTGGTTTATTCAGTACATGCCATACGCAATACAGGTTTTATACTGGCAATTAACTTTCTACTACTTTTAGATTTATTTCTTATGACAGTACATGCAAGATTATTACTAACTTGCCTCGTGACGCAACCTCTGCAGTCTACAGGCATGGGCTTGCCGGTTCACAGCCCGCTCATCTGCCACTGTCAAAGACATAACAAAAATATTTAGCCATACCTATTCATAATATACATGAGCTGGCAATTAATTAACAGGTAGTAGACTGATACTTACACACGGCTGGGACATCACCCATCTGCCTAGCCTCTTGGATCCATTGATCCAAGAGCTCCCTCTTTCTCTATTTCAGGTCAGCATAGTGATGCCTGACCTGCTTACCAGTTCAAGGGATGCCAGTGGCACTGGTGAGGTCACAGGCGAGATGGTCCCAGGATTCCGCTTTATATTGGGAACCCTAGTACTGGCCCTGCAGGAGTCTCTGGTCATGGTCTTTAACAAGGAGTCCTGCCATGACTTTGGACTCCTGGAAGCCCCAGAACTGCACACAGAAGCACGATCCTTCACCCACACTGGTCATAGTGCCTACAGGAGGAAGCTGCAACCAGTTATGAGATGTATTCCTGCCTGTGGGGTTTAAATAGGCCCAATTTCCCACACTTTGCCATAATTGGATGTTTTTGAAAATGCTAAGCTATGAGCAAACCTGCTTACCTATGGTTGACATTGCTTAAAGGGGTATATCAATGAGCAAACTTATTTAACTGGCCTACACATTGTTTACACCTAGTAAGCAGGGGTGTGCAATGCTTAGCATTGCTTAATTTTTAATTTGCACACTATTTGCTGTTTGGCATTGGTTTATCATTCATTACATGTTATATATGTGTTTGTTATCCATGATTCATGTGTAGGTACACTGTATGGGGTCCTTGTGTTTATTGGGGATTTCAACACTTTATTAAAATGACACCTCACATCTGGACTTAATGCAGTACCCCAGTTCACATAATTATGTTATGTAGTAGGTTATACAACATAAAACTGTATATAGATTCCTTTCACATGTAAATTTTGATTTTCCTGTAGTCAGGATCTGTTTGGTGAAACCTCAGTCTGATGTACTGCTGTGATGGCTTACTGGTTAACTATTGTGACTATAGTGTACAGGATCCTGGGTTCAAGTCCTGCAAGGGCTGTTTAGTTTGTTGCTGGGCAGAACAGCAGCTGTTGGATACAGAGTGATTACGGCACTTTTAAGCAATTGTAAGCAGGTTTGCACAATGGTAAGTAATGCTAACTTCTGGTTAAATATGCTTACAGAGAGTTAGCTTTAGTATTGCTTAACCTTTGTGCACATTGCTTACCCCCATGCAAACAGACTTATACCTGCTTACTACTGCTTACTTTTGCTTACCCCCACACTAATTTAGACAGAAATGTAACATGGCTCTTGGGAAGGTGGTGGATTTGGACACTCTATGGATTTATTATTCATTACATATTATACCTTTGATTTGTATCCCTGATTCATGTGTACATATACTGTATGGGGCAGTTGTGTTTATCTGTGGATTTTACATCTCACATCTTCATTTAATGCAGTACTCCAGTTCACAAATATATGTTATTTAGTAGGTTATACAACAACAACAATTGTTCATAAAGTGATTTGACATGGAAAGTGCAGTTTGCTACAGGTTGAATCGAACCAGCAATGACTGCTCACAAGGTGAACACTCTGACCACTACACTATTGCAGTACTGCTTCATTTGCATGTATCTTGATATTTATCTTCTTGTGCCATTTAAGCAACAGTATGCGTAACAAAGCAATGGGCAAACCCACACACCTACGGTTAAATTTAATCTGTTTGATAAAAAAAAATTTCTACTGCTATTTTCTCTTGGAAGGGACAGGTTTCACTTATTGCTGTGGATTCCTGCATGCATCTGCACATTTGGTAGACATCCTAACAACTCTCCCATACCTCTCAACCTCTTAATGCACATTATCTGGACAAAGCTTGTCAACATGAGGTCCAACTATGGACATATTTTAATTATTGCTCTTATAACCTTGGGATAGTTGCTAGAGTAACAGGACTGGTTTTAATATAGGTTTTCTGACGGTTTTGGTGTATGACAGTCATATGTATGTCATTATTTCATGGCTTCATTCCTGATATCAGGTATGCAACCCTCCTATGAGCATTCGCTGCTCTCATTGTATTGCCAAATGGCGCTTCCTGAGTGCAGAGGCATGTCTATTGTGAGAGCTCTGCTCTCAGACACACCCCCTGCACTTGTCCACACTCTGTGTCCATTTAGGAGCAGAAGGTGAGCACCTTCATTATTATGCATGGCACGCTGCCGTGCTGCTCCAAAACGGTCACTTCTGTGCAGGAATAAGCTATTCCTACACGGAACCTTACTGAATCCCAGGGATACTGCCAACTCTACCTTTCTGCACACGCACACGTCACCTAAAAAACAGGCAATACAATGAAACATCACTATTTTTCATACTAAATAAAGGACATCGCTGTAGAAAATTAGTTGCAAGCATATGCACTTTCCTTTTACACTCTGTAAAAATGTGGTGGAAGCCATAAATGTAACTTTGTCCATGAGCCATGAGAAAGGATAGATGTACATTAAAAGCGGAAATAAAGTAGGTCGGTAAATTCATGTGAATATCAAGTCAAAGTTGGATAATAAGGAAGATATGAAAATGAATTCACTAGCATCAAGGCATTTATTAAAACTGCAAGAAATATTTCCTGGAGTCTCAGCTCAGACTATCAGGGCTATGGCCATAAAGACAGTGTATGATTTAGATAAAATAGAACATTTTACTTATCTGAAGGTATCTGAATGGAGAAGGAAGCAAAATGAAATGTCTAGAGGGGAGTGGGACCTACAAAAAACTTATTAAAGGACTTTTTCAAAAATAAAAAAAGCCACTTCTAAAATACACTGAATGCAGTTATAAAATGTACACAACATAACCGTTAAATAAAATAAAGAATAAAGAACAAAAGTAGTTTTTAGTAAGGACGAATGGATAAGAAACATTAGACTTTACAGGAATGAAAGTAGATGTACTTTTCCTAGCAATACTTAAGGAAGACAACAGCTGGCAAAACTGCTAGGGTGAAATCTGATCTTGTAGAAGTGACTGAGGGCTCAAAGTGAGGGCAGAAGATGAAAACTGTTGATATGTACATTGTTTTGTTTGGAAAGCTTGATTTCTTTCTTTGGATCTACTTGAGTAAAATGAAATGACACCATACTTTTGTTTTATAGAATATTAGAATGCAAGCAATCAACCAAACATGTATCCATTCGTAAGGAGGTACTTTAATTGCTGTGTGTGTAAGTAAGACATCTGTAGCCTCACTCAACTTTGCAAGTAAAAGGAGGTTTGGGCTGAGTGAAATCGACAGTAATACATCTACACATGCATGATTCATTTTACAACATTTTGCTATTGCATAGACTTTGGTGCCAACAAACTGTTATGTGGTTGACATACATTCTGTACATCCTTTTCTTCAGTCAATGTAAATTTTGAATGCTATGAGATAAACAGTACAGTTGGCGTCTCCACATTATTTGATTGATTTGGTTATATTACCCTTAATATTTTCTGTAATGGGCAATATTATGCAGCTCAGAGACACTGCATAATATTCTCCCATGACTTTCGTAGCTGCTTTTGATTTGAATATGGTGAATGTTTGCCTTTCTACTTTCATTACTGATACGCTCCCTCCTTTAGACTGGTACTGTGCCATTCAGAAGAAGCATTGGTACTCTAATGATCCTCTAAACTATGTTATCCATACTGTGGTATTCCTGATAGTGTCACACATAGTGAACAGGCATGAGGTTGGAGCTTACATCAATGTCTTCACTACAGAATCCTGTCTTTGCATCATGTGGCCAAAAAATTTGAGTATTATTTTTATTATTAGACTTTCTAGTGAAAGTCCGAATTCATTTCCACAAGAATTGACTGATCCAGTCTTAGTCAACTGAATTCTCAAAGTTTTTTTCCAAATTTATAGTTCAAAACCATAGATTTTCCAGTGCATGTACTTACAATCCAATTCTATGAGTGGAACTGCTGTAAATGATAATTTTTCTTTCCTACTTGTTAGTGCAGTTCAATACTTTTGATCAATATGTACTCATTTATCTCTGTTATCCATAATATCTGTTTTAATTATTGGCTTAATTTGAACCTGGAGCAATAGATTTGGAATAGGGAAAAGTGAGTGCTGAGCCAGCTTGTTTTCACATATAGACAAAATACAGTAATTCCTACCTGTTTGTTCTGACGCAATGCTCCTTACAAAAGTAAGAGACATATTCACAGTCAGATCATTGCATGTGCCCTTCCTGGAACTTCACTGAGCACATACCTACTAGGGTCAAGAAGAAAAACAGAAAAAAAGAAGCTCAAATCACTTGTGATGGCTGCCTGGATGATGATCCTTCTTGGTCTGGTCTTGTCTGGCAAAGAACTAATAGGTTGATTTACCAAGTGGTGGTAAAACCTGTAAAAAAATAACTCAGAGAACCCTGGTCTGTGGCCTCATGCCCAAAGATCCAGGCAGATATCTCAAATGGCTTACATATAACCTGTGTAGCTACTTTGACACACTACTCATGCACAGATGTCATAGTTCCTAGACATGAACCATGATACAGCAGAATACACATCTACACAGAGTATGTGCATATCACAAAACTGAGATATGTAAAAGAATAACCATGCAGACACTGGCCAGACAAAGTAGACAAATAATCTAAAATATGGCCACTGCAGTCATGCCTATGCACCTTCTTTTAGAAAACCAGGGAACATAAAGCAATGAAAATAAATGGATACATATGATGAGTAGAGACCCTGATGGCATATCTGTTATATGCTATATATATATAAAGTACCCCGGGCCAATTCTATTTTAATGTTTTAATCCTGTATGAAAAGTAGTACCACATATATGTATGGTTTAGCCAAAGTAAGAATGTAAACCTACACAGAGAAATGGAATACAAAAGTAAATCAAATGACTGATACAGGCCAGCACACAGCATTACCGTTAAAGCATGTAAAACAACACATCACTGTAAAAACAATTAGAGACACTGAATTCAGGTGCTGACTGCACTGTGACCTACTCCAATCAATACTGGAGATCTTTTGCCTTCTCCAAAACAGATTATTTAAGGGATGACATACTTGCACCCTGACTGCTAGAAGAGCTCAGTGATCACATCCTTGAATTCATCAATCCACGGTACAAACAGGTGGACATCATAGCAATTTTATACAGGGCACCATTATCAAGGAATCTTACTCTCAAAGTATAGAAGGATGCAAGCAGTCTGACATCATGACACACCTTCCATGCATGCAGTATAGTATAAGAATCCATGTGATCAGCTCCAACCCTTCATTTGCTTTATCCTTCACCTGTTGTATGC